>NC_053415.1:26455000-26755000 GCF_016859285.1 Xiphias gladius | reverse complement strand
TCCCCGTTCAGGTAGGGCGAGGTGGGTGGAGGGGTCACCCTCAGAGCCTCGTCGCTGTAAACCTCGTGGGCCACCACGTCGTGGGCCTGCAACAAGGCCTGCGGTCACACACGCAAACGCAGTTAGAGTGGCTCAGACTTTATATGGAGACAAGTACAGTAAAACGTAAATGGTCAGAAGGGAACACGGAAAGATGGAGCGTGCGAGGTGGCCGGGAATCCAAGAAAGGGCAGCTATGAGGACTAACTTGTCCAGGATTGACAGAAAAAAAGCTAAACTAGAAAAAACTAAACATTGTCTCAATAAAGTATAAGGTCAAGTTATAAGGGAGTCAAAAACAAATCCAAAGTCAAAGATTCAGTTTACATCCGCGAACAGATGTTGTTGGGCCAGAAGCCAGAAATACTGCCGTTTGTTTAGTGGTAGATACTAAATGAATCAACACTAACATTAACGAAGCCTAATTAATGTTGACGGCCTGTAGCTCCAACCTGAAAATGAGCTGAGCAGCAGCAGATCTGAAATATTGACTGTCCTGACACAACACACTGACTTTTGCACCTGATTTTTCACAAACTACTCGATCCAAATCCTGGAGCTGCCGGTTCACAACTCTGAGCGTAACGAGCTCCCAACATTGATCTGATCTGCATAAAAGGTTGAACTTGTATTTAATGAGCTGTAAAATTCGTGAATCTGTCTGGGTGGAGGTGTGTGTGTGTGTGTGTCTCATCGTGGCAACATGTGGTCCTGGAGACAACAAGTGTAGCGGCAACTATCACAGAGGTGCTTTTGAGTACTTTGGCAGGTCTGTCCACAGACTATGTCTGTCTGTGGACAGATTTTTTCACCATGACAGCATCACAGCTGCAAGATGCAATAACAAAACTTGAAACTGACGGGCGTTGCGGCCGGTGTGATCCCTTTGCAGGATCTCAAGGTCTCTGCTGTTTATCCAGCTTTAGAGATCCAAACCAGAACTGAAGTTCTGGGATCTCTCTTCGATGCCATTTCCTCGTCATGTGCGGACGTCTGACACATTTTTATGTTTCAGACGAGGTGTTTTTTCCCCTTTGTTGTGGCCCTTCACGTGTCAGCTGCGTGACCCTACTGCTGTAGCCTAATAGAGTGGGTTGTGCAGATGAGGGTTGACCCAAGTGTGGAACAGATACATTTATTGAAGATGACTTTTTCATCGTTATGGGGATTTTTTTTTCGTTTTCGCTATGATCATATCGACCACCCTTACTCGAGGTTAACAACACGGTACATTTACAGTGGAACCACTCCTTTTTTAGACGTCGCTCTCCAGTCAGACCACTACAGAGCTGAGTTAAAGCAGCGTGTCTCGCGTAGCTGCCGAGCTGAGCCGGTGCCTCACACCTCCAAAATGTTCGAAAACCACTTCTCAAAGACGCCGAAGCCCGTGAGTGGCACTTTAACAAACCAGTCTGAACTTCAGAAGACAGCAATCAAACCTCAACAAAGGGGGGAACTTGTCACTCTCTTCCCTAAGCGTCTCACACACACACACACACACACACACACACACACAAGCAAGCGCACACACACACACACACACTCAAACAGACAAGGAAGGAGAGCTGATCAGAGAGGCAGAGACATGAAGGCAATGGCAGCGTGTCTAACTCTCACGTCAAACTACATCACACGCAAAAAGAAACTTCATGTTCCAAAACATGAAGGAAGTTAAGACTGTGCAAGTTTGTGTGTCTCTGTGTGTATGTGTGTGACTATGCCTTAATGAGGACAGGGTGAAGGGGTTAACTAATCCTTCCATGCTGCGTGGGTGTGCTCGAGTGAGTGTGAGAAAGCAAAAGCAAAAAAAGAAAAGAAAAAAGAATTAAAGAAAGATAAGTCAAAGAAAAGATAAGCTAAGACATAATAAAAGCAGAAAGGTTAGAGATTTTAAGATCAACTGAATTTTCCCAAGAGAAAAACTTCAAAACAACCCACATATTCAACAGAAGGATCCTGTTATTTGTGGCCAGTTGACATCAGTGGCGTTCAAATCAAGAACAAGCTGATGTGAATTTGCACAGATCCTGTTTTTGATATATATCTGAGCAAAAGGAGAGGTCGTTTCTAAACTGTACTGTAGCAGTAGTACAGAAAATACAGAGGCCAAACTGGCATTAATGGCTGCAGGGGGTTTCAAGCATTTCGTCTTGGAGGAGGGAGCAACAGTGAAGCCACAGGATAACACTAGTCTGGGTGAACCTCACCTTTCTGGAGTTAACCCAACGGAAATCCTAAACTCAACCCGTACAGAAATACTTCAACATTTTGGGAAATACACTGATTCACTTTTTTTCCTGAGAGTCAGAAGAGGAGAAGATCGATGCTCTCAAAATCTGTACGGGAGAGCTGGAGCCAGCAGGTAGCTAGCTTAGCTTAGCATAAAGGTTAGAAGGAGGGGGAACAGCTAGCCTGGCCTTCTCCAATATCTCCAATCTGCACAATACGCCCACCGGCACCTAGAAATTTGACCAATTTTTAAACCTGATTATTCAGTACTAGAAGTATTTCCGTTTGCTAATTATTTCTTTAATTGAACTTGGGTCATTCTGTTTTGTTACATGTGAGCAGCAGCATAGACACCTCAGGTTTATATACAGTGGCCACTTTATTAGGTACACCTGTAAAATCTAATGCAGTTCAGTACAACAGCTGAGCCATAAATTCTGCCTTCACAAAGATAATGATGTTCAGTTTCGATCGACACTGGCAGAGAGTAATGGCAGTTTCACGGTCATTACTGAGGTTGTAGTCGGCAGTGCTGTTGAACTGGACTCATTATCCTGAGGTGTTTCTAATGTGTTGCCCACCACATTTACAAACAAGCGGGGGGGTGATGGATGAATTCACCAATTCAAAAATAAATAATTAGTTTGTTAATTTAAGTCTTTGCTAAAATCAACACTTGTTCGTTATGAGTCGATGAGCTTCCTGGCAACTGTCTCCCAACAGCCAAAAGTTCTGACTAATGTTAGTGTCTACAGGCAAGAAAAAATATTATATAAACTCTGTAAATGAAACTTAAGACGTTTTAATACCTTCAAAGTCCTTTTTATGAGGGAACTGAATTCGGTGTTTTTTAAGCCTTAGAAACTGGCAGATACCCTGTGGCCCGGAAGTGTGGTTAGGCAGGTAAAACAGCAGCATGACTCTGGGAGGGTCTATGGGTTTTGGTTTTTTTTTTTTTTTGGTTTTTAATAATCAGCACAAGAGAGGCAGCAGGAACCAGCTTCTTCTTGTTCTCTGTTTGCTTCTTTGCTGAGGAAAAATAACCCACAAGAAAACAGGAAAACTTCTGCAAAGACAACGGACAAAAACACATGTCCTTAATGGTGTATAGTTTCTATTCCTGTAGAGACGTTTGGTCTGTGAAACCACTAAAACACCGTCTTCACTTGAACTCGTAGGAATGTAGAGCATGGCGGTGCCTCTTTTTCTCCCTCCCTCCGTCGGTTCATGCTCTTGTAGCACGATGAGGGAGCCGGGCCTCTGACCCGACACAGCACATCGCATCAGACACGCCTTGCTGACCTCCAGCCACACCTCCCTTCCTCCCTCACTTCACAGCCTGGTCCCTCTCCTAACGTCCATCTTGATTACCGATCTTTGTGTCAAAATGAAATGATAAGGAATGAGAAGTCTTCTCTCCTTTTTCTCCTACGATCTTATGCACCCCCCCCGTTGGTCTGTCTGGCTGATATTGAGCAGACCATTGATCAGACCTGGAAATCAGATGCATTACTGTGAAAGGATTAAGAGGGGAGGCTGCTGACAAACCTAAAATGACTTTCTCTTCACGGGATTAACCCTTGCTGCTCAGATCCTCAGACCCAACTACTCCAGGATCACTGGTTACTGATGTTTTAAACGTGCTTTAAATTCCAAAGGTAAATTCGAACGTAAAGCAAATACTATAAAAATAAGACTCTGCGACCTCGTATATCTGTTTGACACATTAATATTTGTTTGGCTTAGGTGAAATAAGCTGAAACCACTTGCAGTAAACGACACCATGATGCAGAAAATAAAGCTGACAGTGTGCCACTGACTCAAACCCGGGTGTTTCTCTTTTTAGAGCTTTCTAAACTCACGCAGAGTTGGACCATCTAAAGGCTGCAAAGTAAATGTATGTAAAACACTTCACATTAAAATACCTGCAGTGTCTGTTGAACAGAGATACAGGGATTCGGCGCTCAGTGTTTCGTCTAGCCAGCATCGTCAGCAGCCTTGAATGTTTGTTAAGAGGCCTCCTGCACCCGTCTGAGAAATATGACGGAGATCGGGGCCCACGTTGTGTGTGTGTGTGTGTGTTTGTGTGTGTTTGTGTGCGTGTGTGAGTGTACATGTGTGGGCTTTTGGACTCACCATGAAGTGTGGCTGGGTCAGTATCCGTCTGAGTTCTTTAGCTTCGTGGTTCTCTGGGTAGCAGGAGATCTCTTCCAGTACCTGAAGATGCAGAGAGAGAGAAAAAGGCATCACAAGAGTCTGGTTAAAGATCACATATACGAACACACTCACAACTAAGCCCCCTGGTTGTACCTGCTGCACCTCTGGCAGCGTAATGAGAGTGACCCAACAACCTCACAATCCCCCTCCAACTTTCCCTGACGGCGCCTCCTACATCTTCACAGCCACTGGGAGACCAAGTTTGGACGCCACTCAAGGAGTCAAGGAGTCCGTTCTAGGCTTCGCCCCTCCTCCCGGCCTTCTGACGTGACGTGGTTTGATGTCAGCTCCAGTTATGTTGCGCCTGACTGGTGAATGTGGCATTGTAGAGGTGAGGCCTCTGAGGGAGGGGGTGTGTGTGTGTGAGTAGTACTGAAACCTGCACATTGAGGAGTTGTGATGCATTCTTGTCCTCGAGTGTGCTTGTCAATCAGTGGGGTGTGTAGTTTATGAGTATGTGTACACCCAGGCTGTGATACGCCCCCCCCCCAGCACAGCCTGTGGTACTTGACAGGTTAATGAGTTATTGGGTTGTTTTGTCTTAAAGTTTGTTTATATTGTTGAATCTCGCTGTGTGAATGGATGTCAGATGTTAATGTGTTACCTACTGAAGTATCGCAAATACATTTATATGAAGTCCGTTTATCGAAACAAACAAATGTTCGTTTTTGATTCACACCAGTAGCGTTACCAATTTTGATGAGACAGGAAAAGGAAGCTTCTACACGGCAGTGACCTTCATGGATGTTTATCCTGATTTTCACCCCACCTCGGTCCAAACCACCTCCAATACTTCTACGCTTTAAAAGCCATGCCAACTAATCTGGCCTTATGCTCTACTCATTAGTACTGTGAACATGGCAGTAGTGTGATGAGGTCTTACATATTCCAGATGTTTCAAAGCGCCACTTGCTTCGTCTTGGGAGGAACTCTTAAGTGGAGGAAGACACAGGAAGAAGGGTTATACAGGCTGCTGACTGTCCTTTTCTGAGAGAGCTCACAGGTGAAAGTTTAAAGGTCTCAGTGATGACAGAGGTCGGGGGAAAGCAAGACTCCGCCACTGCCTTTAATCCATACCAGCCAATTTGAATGGGCTGTGAATTAGGAGGGGTTGTGAGATTAGTATCTACAGGCAAGACGAAAACATCGCTCCCAAGAAAGATGAGTTGGAACACGAACGCGTTCAGCTGATAGGTGTGGAGGTAAAAAGTGTATTAGTGCAGTCAGAAAAAAAGGCTTTGTTGAGGTCTGAAGCATCTTATCGCTGCTCTGTTAGACCAGAAACCCACAAGAGTCCATTAGAAACTGCAGTCTGATTAGTTCAAAGCATTTTGGTGTCAGCCAGATTGAATCAGTAGAGACAGAGGGGTTAGTCCCTGAAGGCGCAACCAAGATTGAATGATGAGGTCATTTGAGGTGAAACCTTTACTGAAGTGTTACTGGCAAGCATTTGTCAAGCACCTCAGGATTAGACTTGTTTGAAGTTTACTCGGACTAAAAACAAGAAAATCGGAGTTCCCCTGCACGGCTGTACAACACAGTGATGGGTGACGGTCAAACGCAAGAGAGGCAGCCGACACTTTTTCAGCCGAGCTTTTCATTTTCGATTCTAGGGCTACAAATACTTGCACCTGAAAGGTTTCTATCAGGGGCCAAGTTAGGAGAAACTGGAGGGGCGTATCAGTCGTAACTGTTTTGGTCCAGAGTAATTCACGAAGCATTTCAGTGATAAAAGTAGCTCTTAAGTCTGACAGAAGTTGGAAGCAGTCTAGAGGCCTCCTGAGTTCCTGAGACCTACACACAGTCAGCAACGTGCAGCAGGTGAAGTTTCTATTCTGGAAAAACCGAACGACAATGAACTTTGGATTCACTCTGCGCGTCAACAAATCGAAACAGTCTAATACCACCAGACATGGTAGTTTGCACAGCTCTACGCTGCTCGGACAACGCCCTGACGAGCTCAGCCTCAGCTGTCAGTCAGAATTATTCAACAAACAGGAAAAGACTTCGTCAGACCCCAATTTGTTCGACAGTTCATTAGGAGAACAGTAAAACCAACTGATGGTATTTATTTTATTTACTTTGGTTCATGTATGAAATCTGTGATGCAGTTCATAAAATATCGGAGATGTTTGAATGAAGTCTGTCTGTCTACCGCCTTTTCTCTCATCTCAGGGGTTTTCTCAGTTCCTTACTAAAAGTTGCTCTCGGCAGCTCTTCAGAGGAAGCTAGAGTTTTAATGCCATTCAGGAGGACTCCTAGCGCTAAGAGAAGATTGTGAATACAGCTCTTTACCTCCCAAACTCTCAGCAGCAAAAAACCACCTTATTTTAGATTTTCACTTTAATCCTGTGGGGGATTTAAAATAACAAAGGATGATTTACACCAGTTCCTCGTTGGTATAGACTTAATGTAAACACAGTTAAGCTACAAAGTCGTTTGATGCAAGTGATGCTTTGGCACAGCTATTGTTCTGCCATCATGATCCAAGTGGGTCTGTGGGTCATGTGTGCCTGGATTGTTCGGTCACAAAATTACGGAGCATTAATCTGAAGTGCTGGGGAGCACTTCTTGCCAAGGTAGCAACTAATGAACTAATTTTTCGGCAGAGTGGACACAGTTTTCCACCATTCGCAGGCAAAACGTTTTAATCCTATCAAAACCTATCAAGAAACGTCCCGTGAAACATTTCACTTTGCATATTCCTACATCTCCCCGAATTTGTGCTCAGTGACCTGAGCTCTTCTAAATCCTGGGGCAGATATGATTATTTTTCTGACAAAATGATTTTTTCCCTGTGTTTGAAAAAAGGGCCAAATATGCTTCATTCCATGAATTTTAGGCCAACTTTCCACTCTGTGATGCTTGGAAAATACAGCCAGGCCCTGGTCTGGTTATGAGCCGAGTTCAGTGTGTTGAAGTGTCTGTACGGATTCGTTCTCTGCAACTAATAAAAAACACAGAAGATCTGCACCCATGGGACTTAAATGCTGTTTCACTCCCTCACACCCAGGCAGACAGTGCTGCATCTGTTGTGGCTCCATCTACGACTCTTTATCCATCCTGACTGTTTTAAGTAGGAAAATGTGAACCAGACTCTTTTAGTAGACTCGAACTTGTTGGACACAGAGAACGGCAGAGCCATGTTAATTAGCCAGGTCGCTTTGACATGAACCAAAGCCACATAAAACAGAGCTCGGCTCCCTTGAATGGCTTTCCCTGTCGTAACAGCGCTGGGATTTAAGACGCCAGCCCTCACCCACTCCCTCACTGTTCAGACTTTTTAATTGCCCCCTCAGCAGAGCACGCAACTTAAACATGACAGCATTTTGTGCAGCCACACTTCCAGTGCACACCCCTGATCCATGTTTCCCCTCACACACTCTTTTCGTTCACACTGCCTGTTAAGCACTAGTTCCAGTCTGCATCCTGCTGGAGTGACCCAAACTAACAACGTGTATGTGAATTCATCATAGCCAGGGGTCAGACCCCAGAGACCATAATGCAACTCTCTGTAAGAAAGAAATACCACACTAATAGCCCACAAATGCACTGTTGGGGTGTGTGTGTGTGTGTGTCCGCTACATCCTGCAGCATCTCTAATGAGGAGGGTCAGACACAGCGGCCTGAGATCTTTATTAAAACGGCTCAGTGTAAACAGGCCAGTGTGCTGTGGTACAGCTGCTCTGACAATGGGCCTGAGTCACAGGGAGTCCCGAAAAAATACACCTCGATAGGTCTCTGACGTTTTAGGGGAAGCTAAGAGAGGTCACGATAACTGGATATAAATAGCTGAACCATTATTAACTGGTTAGGTTTACAGTGTTAGTGTGTGGGCTTCCTGCAGGGGCCCTGGTTTCACTCCAAAGACCTTTTGCCATAAAGTCATGTGTAAGAAAATGGCCACACATGGGAGCAAGACCTCAAACTGAAAGAAATTTTAAAAAATAAATAAAAGACTACAAATGAAGCATCTGTGTGTAGTCATTTTGCATTTGTCTTTCGGTGACTTGACTTTCCAAGAAATGTTTAATGTCACTTCAAACAGAGGCTCTGGCCCAGCAGCCCCCTTGACCCCCTGACCCCTTGGGCCACTAGGTCTGATCCCAGTAGGCCTGTTCAGAAATCCTTCCATGCTTTTGCTTAAAGGATCTGAATACTTCTTACACCACTGCATTCAGCTTCAATCCTATCGGACCTTGGACCCTCTGCAAGCCAGAATGCAAAAACTTCACACTCTCCAGCCTTCAGACAAAACTGATTTCACCAGCCGCTCTCATCAACTTTAAAATTGGAAAGTTACTTATCAAATTGGACCCTAGGGTTTTAAAACTCAAATGGCGAAAACGACCCTGCTCTCAGGAACTGAGAGAACTCTAGTCATGATATGTGACTGGTGTGAGATCGGGATTTGTTACCGCTCTTTAATCACACAGATCCTTAAATGCAAATATCAGGCCAAAGATTCCACTGCCCCACTTTTGTTGAAGATTCTGATGGTAATAATTTTAATTCCTCCCCGGACACGACTCGAAGACCTGCGGTTATGCTCGGACCCCCACGCCGAGAATGGCTTCCTCAAATCAACAGAGCAGGTGAGCAGAGTGATCCACGGCAGCGATGAGTTACGGCTTTAGTGAGCGAGAGGCCAGAGGGAATTAAAACAGCCCGAGCACCGACAGAGGTGTGAGGTTAAAGCGTTTAAGAGAAAAGCCAGAAACTAGTGAATCTGTCATCTTTGAATTCAATCCCTTGATGTCACGTCACATGAAGAGGAACAGGACAAACATGAAGCTGAAATGTGCTTATGTCAATACAGATGTGTGAGATTTTTGTATGTATGCAAAGTGAAGGTTGGCGGGGTTGGTGTGTTCGTTTGTGCGTGTGGTGTGTTTATTCACCTCTTTGGCTCTCTGCACAGCATCGCTCGGGGGGTTTCTGATCTGCGGGGACGACTTGGTGTTGATCTTATCGTACAGCTGAAACAAAAGTCAAAATTCAGTCTGACGTGAAACTGTGAGCAGAGCAACACAAATGAGCTTCCATGCATGATCAATAACGTCTCCTAAACGCTTGGCTGAGTTTGACAGATGATATATAAAACTCTTCTCCCCTGCACTTAAGTTACGCTAGCACGTTGTTTTTTGCAGGAATAAGGCTTAATTTAAGCCGCTACATAACGTAGGGACAGGTGTCGTTTGAAAATGTAAAAAAAAAGAAAAAAGAAAAAAACAAAACAACTTTATTTTGAGAAATAAACGCTACTTCCTTTTTCCATTTAACAAGAGAGAAAAAAAGTTCTCAAATTTTAAATGTTCCTGTGAAAATCTGCCATAAAAGAACTTGACCTAAAACAAGAAGATCAGTTTACTTTAGTTTATTCAACAAGATTATAATGTTTATGAAAGATAACGTTCAACAACACAAAGACGCCCATTTTATTTTTTTGTGTGAGGCTAAAAAGTAGATGCTAATAGATTTACAAATCTAGTCAGAATAGAGAGTAAAACCAACTGCTCACCCAGCGAACAAAGGTAAAACTTATAGAAAAATGAATGTTTCATTCTTAGCGTCTGCTGCCCAACAAACCTAAATCTGCAAAGTTACAGGTGTTTCTTTGTGAGAGTAAGATTAATTTGAAAATGTCGTCTTGTCTTTTGTGTAATTGTTCTATTGAATTTCACCCCTTTCACCGGGGGGATTTGCTAATAAAATGCTAATAATACATTTTTTTTAAATTAATTTATTTGCTTTAATTTACAGCGGTAGTGAGGTAAGGCAAACAAATACAGAGCGCGAAACGCAGCCCTGTAAACTTTAGACAACCTGTAGAAGTGTGTTGAAAATATTGTGTTAAAATCTGACGAGAAATCACCTTTGGCAGTGTAAATAGTTTGTTTTCATACTCAAAGGAGTACGAAAGGAGCAGCTCGACTGCATCTTCTTTAACTTCTCTCACTAGAAAATTAGAGGAAACTGTCCTGTAAACTGTATTGACCCCAACCCTCCAGGTGTGTGGAAACATAATCCGGTTGGAAGATCTGAGAGATTGAGATTGAGAGATTTATTTACCTGAAAAAGTCAAGTTGAAATTGGCTGCCCTCAGCTCTCTCACTCTATTTGACTTGGTCTGATTTAAAGCGTCAGTGCCACTTTTTTCTGTTTTTTTCTTTTCCCTTAACATTTAACTGTTAACAAAAAGGAACTGTTTTCTCATCTCTGACCGAAGGACGACAGACACAAGAGCTCTGTTTCTAAAAATCCCAGCTGACTAATAAACTGCACTGACTAGAGCGGCTTGCATAAGCCCAGTCAGAGACGAGTGTGGGTGTATTTAAGAGATTGTTCGTAGATAAAATGGCCCTGAAACACAGTCTAAACAAAGGCAGCAGCTGTACGCTCAAATCAAAGCAGAGGCTGGATTTTTTAAACAAAAGACGCAGACGGTCTAAAACGACCATTATCATATTCAAAGAAACAGCCGTGTGATGTTTGATGTGCAACCTGCATTTTCTATTCAACCTGCTGCACAGTACACAAGCAGGGAGTCTTAATGCGCATAATGCACGCACACACACAGAAACTCTCAGAGACAGACACAGAGAGTCACAGACAAACAGAGCTTCTGTACCAGACAGTTCAATGCAACACTCTCACACTGACGGCGGCGGCAGCAGCAGCAGCACTGGACATGTGATGTCCGACATCATCACAGGGTATATGACGGATTAAAGAAAAAAAAAAAAAACAGCACAAACAACATTAACCTCAAAAATGTTGTACGTCGGAGTGCGACCGCACAACACTGCTGCTCTTCGGGGATTCAACTGCTTCAAACACACTAGGCCCTACAACAGGTGGTGAGACCACATCGCAAACATTCACACTCAGGTTTTTCATGTCCAGGAAACCCCCCCAAATCGTACTATACTTACTTTCTATATTTACTTTCTCATACACACTCTCTGTTTCACAGTGACACACTGCTTGATGACCCTGTACCTGCTGGAAACGCTGTGCCCTTTCTACATGTAAGAAAAGGGTTTTTGGAAAGGGAGCGTTTTTACAGTGTTGCACACTTGACCACATCTGAAGACTGACGTGTTTATAGCTGTCCAGACGGCTACACTTGGAGGTGAAGCAAGAAGTCTGCTGCTGTCGAGGTGGGTGAGACGCAACGAATCGCACCAGTGGGAAAACGGCACAAACCTCCGAAAAGATTCTCCTGGAAACATTTGTGGTTTTCCTGCTCGGCTGCATGCACAGAGAAGGAAGTTACTGAGTGAAGAAGGGAAAAAGTGAGCTTGGGAGAGGAGTTTAGATTCTGCTCATTTTCTCACCGTTGTAGAGGTAGGGGGTGGTGGTGGCTCTGCAGCGGCCCCAAACTTTAGAAGGGGCGTTTCAGACACTGTTCTGACAAGCGCCTAGTTTGAAGCGTAGTCATGCATTTAGTGTCCTCATATATGATCTTCTGTTATTACGAGACCGAAGTCCTGCACTCAGGTCACATGATGAAGTCCGTGAGGTGCGGCAGGAAGCTTTGGGATCAGCCACAGTAAGCGATTTTGCATTTCATTAGAGAACATCTACAGTGTGTACACACACACACACTTTCAACGTGCTTTGTTGTACACAAATCAGTGCGTGTGAAATCAGGCCGGATTTTAGGACCTGTCTGACAATATCTGGAGAATCACGCAGCCATTTCCTGGCCTGCAGATCCCACTGACACGGGTGTCACTTTATTTGGCTGATTAACCTGAGGGAATTAAAAAAAAAAACAAAAAAAAACCGGAAGTGACAGATGCCTCCCGAAAATATTTGGTGCAGCAGCAAAAAAAAGCAATCACTTGTAAATGGCTACAGGCCAATCCACCCACACAAGCTCGAAATCATCAAAGAGATTCATGAGATGGAAAGAACGACTTCCCCACTAAGATTAAGAGAAGACTTAAACATTGCAAGATGGACATAATGGATGATAAACTTGGCTGTGGCTGGTAGTTTGCCACCCTCACCCTCACCACTAAATATCTCATTTAGCTTCTTGTTGCTGTAGGCTCTTGCTGTCCGTAACGTACTGGACGTCGCGGTGCCTGGCGATGATGTTGCCGCTGATGTCTGCGCTAACGTTTTTGACATAAAAGACACTTTCTAATAAAATCTGTGTGTCAGTTTTGTTAATGTTGTTTTTAGGAGAAGTAGGAATGAAATAACCGGTGTGGTTTCCAATACAGCTGTGATGCAGTGGAAAAAACTGCTTAAAATCATCAGCTAATGCAACGAGCGAGCGGTAAAACACATCTGGTATGCATTTTTTCTGGAAGGGGATCCATTTGTTTAGTTCTCTAAGAGCCGATCCAGACCGACAAGGAGACACGGCTCTGACCCGCAAACTGGACTGACGGGGTCCAGGACACGGTGGGAGGGAAGAAAAATAAAAGAGACCGTGGGCGTGTATGCGTGGATGAAAATGTGTGCGTGTTTCTGTTAATACAAAAGCTAATGGGGAGTGCAGAGGAGGAGCAAGACGCCGTGGTTTGGTGGCCTGTGCATCTCTCCTCTCTGTGAAAATCTGACACTGCCAAAAGGACAACACACACCAAACACACGTTTCAAGGGAGCATCAGCGCCCCCCCCCCTTCCTGAACAAGCTCTCTGAGAAAGACTAACACAGCACACTCCTCAGGAAGTCTGCAGAAGACTACTGGAACGAACCGGAGGGCCCCGAGGGCTGATGTTATCTGCTGCCAACGGGGCCCTGCTGAAAGTGAAACAAACTTGGACTTTATTGAACAGAGATTCTGCAGCCAACATCTGAACAAAATGCATGTTTAATATATAATTATTTACAGCTCATTCCACACCAACTAACGTTCATGTCATGGACTTTCTAGAAGAACATCATGTGAAAACTTCTATTAAATTCATGCAAAATCCTGTAGCTCTGCTGCAAATACTTTTTTTGGTCACAAAGTCCTGAAGTTGGACCCTCGGAGCTAAACTTCGTAATTTCTGTGATTCTCTGTATTTGTATTCTCGGCCTCACCAACCACTTATCTTTCACTGGATTGGGTTGAAATTTGTACTTAACCTCCAAGAAACCCGCAGGATAATTTGCAACATTTATTCATGTAAACAGTTGTTGCTGAATGTTTTACCGTCAAATTAATCAAAGATAAATCATTTTTTTACCCAGACGAAAAATCTTTAATCTTCAAAAATTAATATCGCCACTAGTTTTCACTTTTCTTGCAACCAAGTTTATTTGGTCTTGCATAAAAAACTGAGTGCCACAGATTTTCCTAAACACAGCTTTGGAGCTGAAAAGGTATTTTTGACTGTATATTTTAAGGATTATTTTAATTTCCTTGAAACTTCTTTACGGGAAAGTGGTAACATTCACTGCAGATATATAAAAAGATGTAAGGATGCTATATTACTCCTTTGGTTTTATTTCATCGGTAGATATTTCTACTACATTGACCTCGAGGTTTTCTGTCTCTGTGTGAAACCTGCTGAGCCTGTTTTTCATCGGGCTCAGGAAATTTGAAATTTACAGCTCGTAAAGCAGGGCTCCATGATCTCACTTGCAATTCGAACCGCTTAATGATGAAATTAAACACGATTGCACTCTTTTCTGCACTTCTGGCTATGTTGCAATCCATTTTGCAATAATCCGCCCAAACCTTTTGCACGTTTTCTAAATATACAGAAGTTTTCCTTTGTGAAATAAGAGAAGCGTTTTGAGATGGAACTAAGATTAATATATTAATCTTTTTACGGAACAAGATCATTTCATCTAGTATGCAACAAACCCTTATAAGCCCTAAATTTCAAATTTCCTGAGCCCAATGACAAACAGGATACAGAAAACCTTGAGGTCAACATAGTAGAAATATCTACCTATGATATAAAACCACTGAATTTCATATTACAGCCAGTGAAATGTACGAAAAATGAGCTATTTCCAAAGAATTATGGAATGATGATGGAGTAATATAACATCTTTAAATTTTTTATACATCTGCAGTGAAGAACTTTCAAGGACATTAAAATATAACTTCGCCTACAGTGTTTGTTTAAATGGCAACGCCCGAGCATGACTATTTTACAGCTCTGCGGTTGCGTCTGTACGTGCCTCTTATTCTAAGATGAGAAAACTGTATGATATCTTAAGTCCCCATTAGTGACAGGTAAATTCAGACATCATTTCCTCGAGGGCAACTTATTACCCTGCCTCCGTTAAGTAGGAAAGCCTACGGAGCTCTGAAACTATAACTTGAGGGAAAAAATACAAACCCACTTGACTAAAGCGCCTCGTTATACGTGTCAAACGTCAAAAACACACACGGGGGACGCTGGGCCGACTTCAAATTAGCTTGAGGCATCTCTTGACAAAACGCTCTTCTTGCAAACACATCAGGTAGAAAAACAGGATGAAAACGCACTCACCCAGGAGACAGTAAGCGATTTGTAAGAGAAAAGCAGTCAACAGAGCGCAAATGAGACACAAGTTATCAAAGGCGGACGGCCCCATCCGTTCAGTGCCTACAGGATTTTTGGTTTCCTCTGTGTGTTTGAGCAGCGTCGAGGCCACTTACAGACACACAGATAGCGATGGAGGCTGTGCTTGTTTTGAGTGGCACGGAGGCCCGACAATAGCAGCCATTATTCCTTCACGGTCTGAGGCCGGTCTGCGCTCTTGTGTCGTTTTCTGACCCCCCCCCCCCCCCGAGAGCAGAGCAGGGGTGTGAAACTGAGGCTGAAAGGGAGACATCTGCAGCCCCAGGCACCCACTGACACTGCTGCACACACACACACACTCTTGGCAGATCCACGAGTCTTCTGCAGCCCACTTTAACCTCTTCAGCCTCCAGGGACTCGGAGAGCACGACACACACACACACACACACACACACACACACACACACACACACACACCTCTCTTTAGCAATACCTTTTCTTCAGTTAACTCTTACGCAACGCCTGGTAGCTCCCTCAAGTGTTTTAATTTCAGCCTTTTAAGATTAATTTGATTCTTGGCAGCTGGCTTGATCACTGAACTGACTCAAACCCCCGTATTTGCAAGCACCTGCAGTATCTTATCGATGGTGAGACGAGGTCATGTTTGTAAGATCACGCGTTTGAATCACAGAGCCAGACCTGAAGAGAAGGGTGGGGAAAGCGAACCGATCGATTGTGATCATTTAACCCGTATAACTGTGCATGCTCAGGAGGACCCTGAATCTCTACTCGTCCCACGAGCCAGATGCACAGAACTCTGCGATGTTCACGACTAAGGATACATCTACATTAAGCCGTCTAAATTTTTTGGCTCAAGAGACGTGACTCGAGGACATTTATCAGCCCTCGCACAGCTCCCTCTGGAGACACTAAAAGCTTTACACTGCTGTTTTCACATATGCAGTCGTAATCCCCCAACACCTGGAAACAGGGTTCTTATCTACGCTCTTATCAGGGCCTCGGCAGAGGACGACGCATCCTGGTGCACTTTAGTGTCCGGAAGAGAGGTGATATGTCTGATTTAACAACTGCAAAGCACAGCCAGCTGCAGCTCTGTTATGAACTGGGAAGCTGCTGTTTGAACTCTGTATGAAATCCATGAAGATGGATTTCGCTGGAATGCAAATGTTTACGACGTAGCCTTCTTAAAAGCAGCATTTTATCTGTATTAAACAGCACATCCTTTTTTTTGGATACTGTATATTTACGTCAGTGCCACAAAATATTTAAAAAAAAGAAAAAGAGTCAAATCCCCTGTAATGTTGTAGTGAATAAAACTGACAAGAGAAAACCTTGTTCTTGCCTGGAGGATCGCAATTCCTGAAATTTAAAAACACTTTGAGTCCAGCGAGCACTCCACTCATTTCTAAAAGTAAGAAAAGGCTATAACCGTCTGACATGTAGTCTTCATTAGCAACATCACATCTATAATAACATGCAAAGGCCGCGGACAGAGAGGGCAGACTCCAAACTAAGTGTAAATATTTGTATGAAAGTTGTCATGTTGAACATACAGTATATGAATTGCTGTTTTCTCGTAATCATTGTTATAATCATCTGATTTTCTAAAATGCATTATACTACTCAGCTGCGGGATAATAAAATTCCTCTGCCCTGCCAACAGATTTTCTGTTTAACACCAACAGAAAGACACAAAACGCAGAAAGACAGAACTTTTTTCCCATCCAATGTGGCCCCGGGATATTCTTAGTTTGAGATCCCGGGCACCAGGCTGCAGGCTGAAAAACCCACCTTTTCAGACCACGACACACTTTTAGTCTTTTGTTTACAAGGGATACACTCGCAGTTGTGGACGATATCTAGCTCTTGCTCCTACCTGATCTGATCGCACCTATTGTAAGTTGCTTTGGACGAAAGCATCTGATTAGTGAATAAATGGATGTAATGTGATGTAAAGTGTAGAAGGATTTGAGTCAAGTGGAATATAGATTGAAGGGACGCAGTGATAAATCTTTATCCTGTCAGCCAGTAAGATTACTGCTCTCAAACCCGTGAACAGCTGTGCCTAAAGTGCGTCGAACGGGTTTGAACACGCAGAATTTTTCATATAGCAAGCCTGTTTATGACCCGTGTTGGGTGCAACGCCGTGACCGAAAATGCTGCACGATGACAGACACACGGCAAATGTTTCGTGCCCATTCGGGCTCTGTCGTAGGCTACTATCAAATTAGTACAATGCATGTGAATAAGAAAAAACATTACATTTTGCTGCCTTCCTTTAGTTTATTGTACTGAAGAGATTAATAAGACTGTATTTAGTGAGGTGATACCGGTTGTGTGAACAGTGTGAGTGAGTCCCAGAATGTCATAAATTAACCCTTAAAATAGAGAGTTGTGACGCAGCAGTAACTACTGTTCTCGTTTTTATTTTTTTTAAAAACAAAAAAAACTGCAGCTCCTGTTACTGGCTTCCTGTTGCCAGGGGATTAAACTTGGTGAAGGTTTTCTGAAGCTTTTATGAACTGAAACATGTGACGAGCAAATCTTTATACGGTTTATCAATAAAGTAGAGTAGAAAGTAGAAAAATCCTTGTAATGAAATAAAAATGGACGGCTCATAAGGATGGATATATTCCACTGTGCTTAGCTGTGCTGTTGTTTGTGTCACTCACATCGAGCAGTGTGTGTAGATGCTGGTCCTGGAAAACGCTGTGGAGGAAATCTAGATCCTTTTCACTGCAGTCCGTCAAAGCATGGATCTCCTCTAAACTGTCCAACACCTGAGACACAGCTCCTGTCACACACACACATCACAACAACAGTCCATCTGAATATCGTTCCTGTGAGCATGCACATGTCCTTAATGTAAAGGCTGAAACAAGTCGAGCTACTAAAAACCTTAAGACGACAGCTACGAATAGTTTAGATTAAATAAGGGGCATCAAAACACACACACACACACACACACACACACACACACACACACACACACACACACACACACACACACACACACACACAGGACCAACAGATACCTACGTTCTGCTGCTAGTAGTCCTAGCAGGTGGGAAGCATTAATAGAAACAGACAAACAAATAAACAGACTGACATTGTGCAAATGAATTAATATCAATGTTAGAAGCAGTTAGAAGCAACAAGTACATCTTTTCATTGATAGTAGAAATAGTGTTGGTCAATGTAATGGGCAGAACACAAGGCTGTACTTCTTGTTTGTAGAGTAAATGTAGTCAGCAGATCCGTTGTCAGCTAGAGTTCTGTTGTCTAGGCTTAAAACCGGATTGTGCTTGGCATGACACAGACAGAAACTGAATTTAAAAAAAAACGACCACAGAGCAAACCGGAGGAAGGAAGACTGGGGGGTGAAAGATGAAAGGGTAACAAATGCAAGTCTGCAAGCAGAGGGCTGTGTGTGTACCTGAGGAGGTGGGGTCGTTGGAGAAGTCGTGGAGTTCCTCGGGAGGGTCTCCATAGAAGGAGTTGAACTTGTGACTGGACACGGCGGCCAGCACAGCCCCCTGAAACACGACAGCAGCAGAGGCATCGACATCTGTGGCTGTGAACGTTTATCTCGTGATCGGACACACACAGAGGCTGCCATGACAACAAGCCTCGACTGTTACAAAATGCGATACTGCGTGCCAGTTATGTGTGTCCATGCAAACCTTAAGCTTCCTCCTGGCGTTGAACTTTCTCAGCTGTTCCACAGTCTCTGGCAGGTGGATTTTGTAGGCGTAACGGTCCCGCTCCTTAGAAATCCATCACAGAAAAGAAAACTGCTTACACAAGCAAAGGCTTAAAGGGGCATTCCACCAATTTTACACGTGAGGCACAGCTTACTGCAGAGCCCGTGAAGAAAGTTGTTCAGCGTCTTCTGAGGCCTTGGAGGGAGCTTAGTCAAGTCTAACGACGGCTTAAGAGAGCAGCTGTGGGTCTTTTTATGCTGCTGCTTCTCACTGATTACTGGAGTTTCCTGTCTTCATCAATAAACTCTAACAAAACTAAATAGAAAGCCACAAACTCTACAGCTACATTTCTTAAAGTGAGCATCTCACTATTAGCAAATAATGGCTGCTATACAGGAGTGTAATTTGAACAAGCTGCACTATATCTGTTAAATGTTTGGAATTTAATTACGTTTTACGACAGACTTTCGTTTGATACGTTGTGAATGCGACATAACTGAGTCATTTCAGCTTGAGACGACACGGTTAAAACAGAAACCCTGCATTATGAACCGGTGACGTCATGTTTGAAAGATATGGCTGTTTACCGCTGAGGGAAGGACAAATGAGAGACGCTATTGAGTTGGTATTAAAACGCCACCTGTAGGGGGCATCTGGTGGCCTGCTGGTCTGGGCCCATGGCACATAACTGCAACGTCCACAGTTTAATTCCTGGCCGGGGGACCTTTGTTGCCAGTCATACCCCCCACCCTCTCTCTCTCTCTCTCTGACCTTGTTTCCTTCCTCCAGTTTTTATTTATTTATTTATTTACTTACTACTTTCAAGACCTGTAAACAGATTTGATGTGAAAAATTGATGGATTGCCCCTCTAATAACAGAGAGAATCCACTCTGTTGTGAGGTAATACTGGATTACCAACTACAGCTGGGAGTTTGGGCTGAAAAAACAACAACATTAGCATTATTCTGATCCGGATCATACATCACATTCAGCCGAACCGCTGTTTGGTAGACTGGTTCAAACAAAAATTCTACAACTAAACATTATTAGGGCTGCAATTATTGTTATCAATCATTAATTTGCCAATCCTTTTCTAGCTTGATCAATTAGTTGTTTGGTCTATAAAATGTCAGAAAACACCTGATCAGCACTCCAAGCCCCCATAATATTCAGCTTGCAATTGTCTAAGAGAGAGAGAAACAGAAAATTCTTACACTGGAGGAGAAGGAACAAGCACAGTTTTGACTGTAACGATCAACTGATTGTCAAAGTGGTTTCAGATGAATTTTCTGTCTATCAACTGATCGATTAACTGACTAATCGTTTCAGCTCTAAACCTTCTTTAGACCTTTAGCTCATCGAAACACTAATTGTAATCACTTTCTGGCTATTTAGCTGCACAGTGCTGCCTCATATTGTTTCTGTGTTGTTGTTTTCGGTGTGTCAGAAAGCTACTTTGGGAGATGTGCCACGTGGCTTATGTTGCAATAGGCACTCACCACAAATACTGCAGATAAGTGACAGTTCTGGTTGTAAACAGAGTGCTGTGGCCAATGTGACTACATCATAATTGTGCTGTTGAGTAACTATATTTAAGAAAAAAAGAGGAATTAAGTGTGTGCTCCCTGGTGTTGCATTCAAAATGTTGTCACATATAATCAAAGGCAAGAAATGACACTAAAAAGCCGAAGAGCCTAATAATGCTGCTTCAACTGGACCTGGCAGACAGAAGTTGATTTGTCAAAGTTTTCAGTCGCAGCAAAGACAAAAATTCCTTGGCAGACCCCCCCCCCCAACGAAAAACTGCAAGTCTCTCAGCTGAATTGTCAAGAAATCACTTTTAAGTACCCCCTTTATCACTGTCCACAGAAGAAGACACAATAAAAACTCTGCTGACAACCCATGACAAGCAGTAACGCCACTGTGCCGGCGCTCACTGTCGTTGTTCTCCTGTGTGAGGAGCTGATCATTACGTGATGGCTTCAGGCTACGTGGTTTTACTATTCTGCTCTTGTCTCCAAAACAGGCTAAAACTTTCCCCTAAAGTCAAAACTTAAGATGCAGGTCTTAGAGAGTACGCATGTTTACCATTTTTCCGAGGCAGGAAAATGCATGTTTGGATTTTTGAGTGGATCTTGAACCCTACTCGGTTTTGTTTCAGTTGCTGGTAACGAAGCTGTAATCAGTTCCCGTGATGACAACTCTTGATGGTGCATAAAAACGCCAAACAGGGTCAAAAACTGTATTCAACTGTTGAATGAGACTGGGCACGGAAAGTGCTAATGAATGCCCTGCAGCACCTTGAGCCAGGGGTGGTTAAGAGCCTCGTAGACGGTGATCCTCTCGGCAGGGTCCAGCATCAGCATGCGCCTCACCAGATCCTTAGCGCTCTCTGAGATGTGGCTCCACTGGCGCGGGTTCATCTTCACACACAAATAAATAAATAAATAAATTACACAGACTTTACAGGAAAGCACCACAAGTGCATTTACTCAAGTGCTGTACTCAGGTACAAATCTGAGGAACTTGCACTTTACTTGAAAAGATCCATCTTATGGTACTTTTTATGGTACTTTTACTTTTACATCACATTTATCGGACACGTAGTCGGATTTCTTTACAAATTAAAGACTTTGGGATACAGAAGTTTGGGTGGTGACCGTATGGGTCGCATTTCTTTCACCTTCCAAATCAGTTTGACTAACATGGGGGTTTTTTGTTAAAACTAGCAAGACTGTCTGAATGCTCACATCTCTTGTCCGTGCAGACTTTTTAGTCGTGTCGCTACATTCCCAGGTCCTCGCAGTTGACTTGATGAGTACCATCTAGGAATGAAGGCCAAAACTATGACACTAACCCCCCCTCTGTAATAAACTCGTATAATCCTGTAATCCCTCATCTTAATGGAAGACTAGTTGAAATTCTAAATTGAGCTGCAAAACATTACTGAAATAACGTGAATCCAGCTGAAGGGTGGGTTGTTTCTTTTAAGGTGGGGACTCTTGTCTTGGATGGATGTATGAAAGACGCATTTTTTGCAGTCAAAGACGGCGGAGGTTCTTTGAATAATCTCCTGACCTTGTATTTGCCCTTGCAAATGGCTTCAAACAGACGCTCCTTGGTGCCGTAGAAAGGCAGACACCCTGAGAGGAGGATGAAGAGGATGACTCCACAGCCCCACACGTCCACGGGCTTACCGTAGGGCTCTCTCTTCACCACCTCAGGGGCCATGAAGTGAGGAGTGCCTACACGACCTGTAGGGAATGGACAGACAATGCACTTACATAAAGCCACACACATAATGAGACTTTTTTATTCTTTCATAATTTATATTTTTACACTCTGAACTAGAAAAAGGAAGTGTTGACAGATCATGCTTCCTAATTTGAAACCCGCAACAGTACGTGCATTTCCATTCCTAGCAAGTGCTCCCCTGCAAACAAAGTGTGCTTTATGAGGGCCTAGCTATTTGTTTCATACTATGACTACATATAGTTTGAAAGAGGAAATAAAATTTACTGTGGTACTGTGTACAGGTTTATTTCCTACTTGTTGATAAAAGCGGAAGAACTAGTCACTTTTACATGGTATTTTCTGGCTTTTATTGTGCAAAGTGAACTGGACTACTGCTTCCATCTTTTACAAGGCTCAGAACTCCAGTTTTGCTCTTTTACTGCACGTTTTACCGTTCTCGACAGGTGGTACTCTCTTGAACTTGCAGGATCTGTCGACATTAAAGTCATACTGAAATTAAAGGGATTTTTTGCCGAGAAATCAGTATATACACCGATGTCTATTTTTTCGGTATATTTTGTTGTTTGTTTGACTTGTCTACTTATTTGGGAGCCGTTGCTTAGTCCTCAAATCTGTTGTTTGAGTCCACCATATGTTACTGTGTGTCATTATTCGAGTTCTGAGGGTACGGGACTACCTGTTACTGTGAGTTTTGAAAGTTTTGTCCTTTACCACATTACCACAGCTGGACCCAGGAAAGAGAACCAGCTGACTCTAGCTGGACCTCCATTTCTAAAACGTGGGGGCAAACCCATCACTGACTAAGAGGGTGTTGAAATAACATGAACGAAAAGTAACGTCTGGTGGAAATCAGTGCTAACATCGGTAAATTAGGCTAGCCATTTTACCAAAGTGGGATGCAGCACGATGGGTCATCCAAAATGTGAAATGTTGTAAAGCCACAGACGCCTTAAATCACTACTGCTCTACAGGACAAAGCTTGTACCAGTGACGTCACACTGACCTTCTAGGGGAGGTGTGGTGATTTTAACATTACCTGTGCTGGTCAGTGATTTTAATCCCATTCGGAGCGTAAGTGGGTTATTTTTCACCCCCACCCCAGTTATAATTACAGCTGCAATTACCTACTGTTTTTCTACGAACTTGTTGGTCCTCCTGTAGTTTAAATCCTGTCCACAGAGAAATCCTTGCATTTCAAAGTTGATCTCTGACTTTTTTCTGCGTGAAGAGCTGCTTTGTCCCTTTTTTCTTTTTAAATCAGCCAAGTGTGAAATTTGACTTTTGTGTGAAAATGGAGCAAATCGAAAATGTTGGGAACCCATCTGACAACAGAGAAAATTAAAGCCATCAGGAGAGCAAGACCCCGCGAAAGCTCATCAAATGTCCTGTGGTGGCAGCTACAGGCCGATATTTGATTACATTTTGGCAAATTTGCACCGTCAAAATTATGCCAAATTAGCTATTAGCAGTTCGTGTTTGCAGTGTACAGACAACTATCGCTGGATTACTTTAATCCCGAAGAAAACTTAAAAACCTGGTTGGGCAAATTCTGAAGTGTCTATTTTCTATGATTTCTAAACAGATTAGCCTTAGTGTGTTCAGATTTCAGTTATTGAGTTACTGAGTTATGACTCAGAGGAAGAGTATGATTTTTTGAGTCAAATTCACCTCAGCCATTATCTGTAATTCCCCCATCAACTCTCTGGCTTTTGGCTTTCTGCTGTGTCTTTGTCCTGCTTAATGTCCATGTCTATTACCTATCCTGTAATTTTCCAGTGGTTAAAATGGCGTCTGGCACAATGAGTTAAATCACAGAGAAGCAGAGTGAATATTTCATTCCCCACCTCCCCCCGTAGTGCTGAATGGGGCTTCAGACATTTTTTCCCCCCACAAATATGCCCACAAACTTTTTTTTAAATCTCCATCTGAAAAATGAGCACAATAGCTTTAGTATGAACATAGTTCATATTTCATTACGCAATTGGCGAGGAGAGTTCAAATTTCAGTGCGTCTTTAATGACGTGATGGTAGGATGGGAGTGTAAGTGTGTACGTTGGTGTTTAGTGTACCTCCTGCCACCAGTCCCGACTCCCCGAGTTGGATGGCTACTCCAAACCCCCCCAACTTCACTGGAGCCGAGTTCTCTTTGGACGCCAGCAGCACACAGTGAGGCTGAGAACGAGAGGAGAGAACAGAAGAGAGATTCGTGAGTCCATGGTTGTCTTTTGCTAATTAGAGAGAGACACCCTCTTATAAATAACAAAAATCACATGTGCCAGACACACCCAAACCATCACCCACAGCGACCACACGCAAATAACTGACAGTGTAGGAGGATCATTAGAGAAGAGCAACACATGTGCGCACCAAACTTGTTAGTTTTGACAGCAATTTTAGCTACATTTTGGACCTTAGATAATGTCAGTTTGTTTTAGGTACAATTTAGTAATTTCGTTCAATTTAGTAATTTCTTTCTTGCTTTCTATCTAAGATGTCTCCCTCTTGACATCTATTGAAACTAGAAAGAAAACAGAAAGTACATCAACTGCTTCGGGAGAAAATGATAAAAATGCAAATTAAATCAAGTCACTTGTGGGGAGGGGGTGAAACTGTTCCAACCTCACATTATCCTAAAGGACAGATCAAGTAAGTCAGCCATGACTACTCTGGTTTGCCCGAAGATGAAAAGCTTTTTATATAATTCCACATCCGCTCCTCATCTTTGGAATCCCACTTCGCTCACCTCATGTACAACACATGTACATTACAGGTAGTTTCCCTTGCGCCATAACGTGGAAACGTGGGGTTACATGCGCACCTGTATGCGTCCGTGTGCATGAACGTATGTAACAGTTTACAAAAACAATTTCACCACAAGGTTCTGGCTGTTGTGGGATTTTCATTGTATGAAATGCCATGAAAATGTAGATGTTCAAATTTTAATTTTTGCTGAGCACGTGACGGAACTCCTGTCCACGTTGGCCTAAATCTGCCGGACAATCTCAAGTTATATAAAGTTTCGACATGTTATAGTGTGGCGGTATTATCTCAGCAACACTATTTGCAAATATGTGTGGAGGGTTGTCAAAGTGTATCTCAGTCTGTATCCGTGTACTTGGAAATGTGATTACAAATCTCTAGCTTTTGTAGGGCACATACAACACTGACTGTTATTAACTCCTCTGCTCTGACCCAAGATTTCATAATGCGATGGCATGATTAACATTCAAGAGAAGGTATATCATTCCCTTGACCCTTTACCTGCCAATTTAGCTTGAGGAGGTTGACAGCAGCTAATGTCTCTTGGGTGGCAATTTAAACCTGGCCTTGCTTTACTCTGAGGGCACTGCTTTACTTATTGTGAGGGTACACTGTGGTATTTTGGGAGCCTTTTTCTTTCACGGTTGGCTACACTCAGCAGATACCTTCATATTATAATCAGTGCCCAAAGTGGAAAGCATATTGTGTATATTACAAGTGGAGCATGCTGTGTGATCCCACTGCTTGCCCTCATGTGTGTAATCAGATGGTCTGCACTGAGCCCTGCCCTGTCTTTTCTCTCTATCTCAGCCTGAGTTCTGAAAAGTGGCTGAGAGGAAAGAGAGGGCTGACCACAGATTGAAGTTTTCTCTGTACAACATCACCGCATTCTGCACTTCAGCATTTCTCTGTCTACTTTCGACAGCACAGCTGGGGAGGGCTCACTTCTCATAATCGCAGAGATCATGGACAGAGAGGGAGCAGGAGGAAAAAGCGGACTCTATGCAGTACTATTTTCATTCGGATTTAAATTGCTTGGTCACAAACTTGAATGCACAATGGCAAAAGGAGAGGCTCTTTCAGGACAGCAACATTTTGAATAGTCTTTCCTGCACGTTCTAGTCGAAGGAATCTACTTGAGTGAGTCACAGGAAAAGAAAGGGACTGCAAAAGCCACAAGTGAGCCACTATTCAGCACATTTTCGTCCACATAGATACGTGCACAAGGAAAACAAGTGAAAGTTTTTTATGGACTTCAATGACAGGGTGAGTACTTTGGCAAGTTCATATTTAAATCATTATCTTTTAGTTTTTTTTACACTGGTTGCAAGATGAGGGTTGTGTGCGTTGAGCAAAGCAAGCTTGATTCCTTTTACCACTATCTCAGTTACTAATCTTTTGATACGAACTTCTGAGAATGTGCTTACTTTTCAGCTGGTCTGGTGCATTACAATACTAAAAAAAGAATGGAAAACATGAGTTCTGTGCTTCTGTAAACTCATAGGAAGTTGCCATGTGTTACCTTAGAAAGAGTTATCAGTTCTGCACTTTCTAGGGCTTTCGAGTTTCTCTTGGTATGGTGGAGAGCTGGTGTAATATGTGATTATTGAGGGCATGATTAAAGCTGATTTAGCACTAATCCATACAGCTGGACCTCGGCCATCACACAAACCTGCACTAAGTTAGTGCAAAACTTTCCCATGTGAAGCAAAAAACTCCCAAAGCACGAGTAGCTACTCCAAAATGACTCACCTGTTTATTTTCCCCTCCTATTTGCAGGGCTGAGGATCACAAAAACCACTATGACAACCTTCTCCACTACACTTGCCACAATCACCTTCGAGCCTCCAACCAGCTCCCTTTTTCTCATTACCACAAAGATCAGCAAGATGAACTTGACCACGACAATTGACCCCCAGTGTGTGGATCATGGCGCACTGCAAATCCCATTGGCGGTGCTCTATTCTATAATCTTCATCCTGGGTCTAGTCGGGAACTTGGTCGCTCTGTGGGTTTTCTTCTGTGTTCACTCTAAGAAGAACTCTGTGCGGGTGTTTCTAATAAACGTAGCTTTTGCAGACTTGCTGCTGGTGGCGTGTCTACCATTCAGGATACTCTATCACAGCAGAGGTAACGTCTGGAATCTGGATCCCACCTTGTGTAAAGTAGTAGGCAACCTCTTCTACATGAACATGTATATCAGTGTCACGCTGCTAGGGCTGATCAGCGTGGATCGTTACCTGAAAATCTACCGTCGCGCAGGGATGCAGCACAGACTGTGGTCCACGAAGTGGAGCAGTGCCCTCTGCGCAGTGGTCTGGATCGCGTCCTTTGCCCTGACTTCAGTGCTTCTGATGTCAAAGAGTGACTCACACTTGAAAAGGTTGGTGACACCTTTGATCAAACTTTCTTGTTTATTTATTGAGTCTTACTATTTTTGCAAGAAAATCCCAGCATGTGTGATATGAGCATCTTGAATATGTTTGGTGTTTCCAGGTGTTTCCACTACAAGGAGCTCCATAATGCAAAGTGGAAAGCCTACATCAACATCTTTGTGCTGGTAGTCTTCTGGCTTGTATTCATCTCTCTAGTGGTGTCTTATGGAAAGATCGCCCACAGGCTTCTGAGAACTTCCCAAGAGAAACCAGACCTGCCCAATGCGGCCCACTACACTCGAACTGCCAAGAAGTCCTTCTTCATTCTTTTTCTCTTCACCGTTTGTTTCGTCCCCTATCACATGGTTAGGGTGTTCTACATAAAAACTCAGATCACAGACACTTCGTGTTACTGGAAGGGTATGGCTGACAAAGCTAATGAGGTAGCTTTGCTATTGTCTGCCCTCAACAGCTGCCTGGACCCTGTTATGTATTTCCTGTTATCCTCTTCGGTGAGGAAGGAGGTGCTGCGCTTGGTGAGCAACATATTTTCTGTGCGAGACGTTGCTGGAGTCAGTGGGAGCAGCTCCACTGCTGAGCTGGATGGCAGGAATGGGAGAACTGACAGAGGACAGGCAAACGTCTGCTTAATCAGCAATTTGAAGGAGACGACAGCTGCTGTATCCACCGGGGCTAGGCTGTAAAGGTCCTCTGAAACAGCGAGCCTAAACGTGACAGCAACCATGCTGCCGAACCAGGGGGCAGCAGCAGCAGTGCTCCTTAACTTGTACATCCATTCAGTGCTGTCACCCAAGTTGATGATGCCAGAAATTTTCCACCTTGCCATAGGGGTAGAAACCACATCAAAGACAAACAATTCAGGAACTATAGTTGAATTTTATGGAAGTACCCTGAATTAGGTACCTCTCTGTCAGCCGTGAACAAATGTACCAGTCATAAAACAAATGTTCTGGTTAAATCATCTTGTCTGTGCAAGTGAACAATGTGTACGAGATTAGTTGGCCACACTTGTTTAGCAATTGTGTCCTTTTGCTAAAACCTGCAATGTTAATTGTGTCATACTGCATACTGGCTAATGTTAATTGTCTCTACACAACCCAAAACATAAATAGAATTTTTTAATGGAGGTTCCATTAAATTTATTACTTTTAACAACTTGAAAAACTTGGCAGGAAATTTTACAGTTGAAATATAAACTTGTCACTCTCTATAGTGGACAAATTACAGAATGGTGACACTGTCTCAAAAACATTTTTGTTTTTGCCACCTTCCGTCAATCTCCCAACACACACACACACACACACACACACACACACACACACACACACACACACACACACACAGCTTAATAATACAGTATTGTGTTGATATGAATGAATACACCCCATGTACATGTGCTAAGCAATTCAACCCAAGCTTTGTGAATGATGAAGTGCTGTGGATGATGAGTTCATGATGAAACAAGGATACATTTTTGTTTTCCCTATTGTAAAACTATGTTTTTGATAAACTGATTAATTATTTAGTGCAGAGGATGCCAGAACACAGTAAATGAGTCTACAGCCATGCAGCACTGTGAGGCTCTACTTACAGGCACAGCGGTGCTACAAGCTAAATGCTAGAACTAAATGTTTAGCAGGTATGATGTTTACCATGTTTTAGTGCGGTGGATGCCGCACTAAAACCAATGTGTGCCAATGTGGGCCAATTAGTATTCAACACATTAGCATTCAACACAAGTTCAACACAGCTCAGGCTAATGGGAATGTTATTACTTTTGAAGGTATTTGGTCATGAACCAAAGCATACGACCTAATGAACATGGTACTAGAGGAAAAGTCAAAGGATTACCAACGTCATTAGGGTACATTGTCTGGGCACCATGAATGTCTGTACCAAATTTAGTTGCAATCTATCTCATAAATTTTGAGATATGTAACAGGATTTGTGAAAACACTGAACTGCTGGTGACACCACAGGAATAGTCAGGAGATCTCCAGAGTCATTCTCTTGGCGCCATGCATATCTGTCCTAAATTTTATGGCATTTTTATGGCCATCCTATAGTTGTTGAGATATTTCACTCAAAATTAAAAATGTCAACCTCATTGCAATGATAGAGGTAAAGCAAGGAGATCACCAAATTCGTTGGGGTTCATCCTCTGGGGACCATGAATGTCTAAACCAAATTTCATGGCAATCCACCCATAGGTTGTTGAGATATTTTAGTCTGTACCAAAGTGGTGGACTGACCATCATTGCTTCCAAAAATGTTCCTTCCAATTTCCCAGAGCTTGAAATAACTTGTTTTGTCCAAAACTAAAGAAATATTCAGTTTTCAATGGATTAAAACAGAGAAAAGCTGCAAACACTCAAACTAGAGAAGTTGGAATCAGAATCAGTGTTTTTTTCTTGATTAATGATTTAAGCTATTCATCCATCATCAAAATATTGCATATTTGTGGTATTGCAAAATAACAGAACAATGTTTCTGTCAACTGACAACTAATGAATTCATTGTTCTAGAACAAACCCTGAACTTAATCAGGGACTTTTTGTGCAGTCAAGCAACAGTTCCCTGTGGTCAAGCACTGCTGAAATAAAAACAATGGACCAATCTGTGACGCTGCCGACACAGTGAGTGCAGCATTTTCGCTAAGCAACTGACAAAACTGAGGGAAAGAAGACGGCAACTTTTGCAGACTGCACCCGAGCCTGAACTTTCATGACAGATTGTGACAGTGATCACAAGCTTACAGAGAACCCGGAGGATCTTTTTTTGATATGTAAAAAACATGTTCTCCTACTAAGGATTGTGTCTAGATGTGATTTACTTGTTTTTAAAAGCGTAAATAAGTGTGCCGGTCATTTTTTTTTCTTTTTTAATAAATTATAATTTAAATTGTTTTATGTGTCAATCAATATAGATTCAATAATATGATGAGAGGAAAGTGAGAAATTTAAGCCCTCGACAAGACACACAACTCTCTGTGCCTCTCAGCTAGAACTGGAACGGCAGCACCACCCCAAGGCAGAATAAATGCAGACAGTGTTAAGACATTTCCATTGAACAGCGAGGAGATCACTGGGTCTCATTTCTGTGCAGGTGAGACTGGAGGGGCAGAGAACTTTGGTCGTAAAGACAAAAGAAGCTGAAATGGAGAAGAGGGTCTTTGAATAGGAAGAGAAAGATGGAAACTCTAAATGCCATATTTGAGGAAATAAAGGGAAAAAAAAAGTCACTATGAAGTTGGGGGTCCTAAACTACAGCAGCAATGACATGATGGAGAGCACCGCCGTATACATGCAACACATTTCATGCCCAGTTTATTAACATTCACAGGCAACACAAAGTTTCACTTCTTCTAACCCTTGTGTTCTGTTCTCAAACCATGCACACGGTTCCTTGCATCATCATCACAGAGCAACTGAGGAAGCTGAACAAATATAGACAATGTGAAAAAAACAAACACACCTGCAAACAAGGGTAGAGTTCTGAAAGGCTGACCACAAATTTACAGCTCAGCAGGAAGGACCTCACAAAAAAGCTTTCTATTTAGGCTGCTGTTAACCACAGTTCTCACCTTCTGCGAATCGGTGACAATTTTATTTGAGGTAGCGTTGCTGCGCCCATGAATCATCTCATCAGAGCTCCTGTCAGTGGTACGTACAATATAACACAAACATGTACTCATCTGTGAGTGTTGCAGACTTGGATATGTGCACTCATTTGCCAAAAGTTAAATTTTATCACTTGTAACATCATTGAAATATTTACTTTTTATGGTGTCTAATTTAAACTTAAAAACTGGCTTAGATAAACATTAGATGTTTAAACATTGTTGTTTAAATGTTATATAACTTGCTATCTCATCTTGCTCAAGGACACTGAGAAAAGAAGGACCTGGGCATTGAACCACCAACCTTAAAATTACTTTATGACCTGCTCTGCAGTTTTTCATTACATTTAAATTAATATTATAAAAATAAAGAATAGGAATTTGAAAAGGCTCAAACTGAAGTAAAACTCTAAATTGCTGATATATGGTGAAGGGTGTTCTAGTCTCTTATCATTTTTCGTTTATGGGCAGTACACAGCAAAACAAGATCCGGATAGAAGCAAGCCTGTACTATGAACTTCTCCGGTTAGTTTAACAGGGATCTGGAGTACGACAACGTGAGTGTGAAAAACATTGTTTCTGTTAAACGACAGCAGCAGAGTGGTGAGGAGGACAGGACTCTGTTGCTGCTCTGATGAATTAGGTGCTTTTGAAATGTACATTATACTAAACAGACAATGTGAGCTGTGTTACTAGGGTGAAGCTAATCCCCTCAATGTTTTATCTACCTGGGCCTTATTAGGAACCGGTCTTCGTTTTTTCACGGTGGCAACGCCGCCCTCTATAATTTGAAACTGGGCCATTGCTTGAGTCCTGTTTTTTTATATGAAAACTTACGGTATGCATCAATTTATAAAAAAACTCATTCTGTACATCTACATCATCACGTAACGTCGAGATAAATCATTTACCACCTCTGAAAAAGTTTGAGCAGTGTTGTTGAGCAAGACCTTGCCAGGGAAGTCTACAGCTCTACAGAGTTGTATCGCAGAGCAGATGCGTTTCTCTGTCCTCTCACTTAGCCATCACGTTTGCGTTCTTACAGATCAAACGGATTACACACCATACGCTCTTCCACCGGATAACGCTTCCTACTCTGTTCTTTCCCCTGTGCCCCACTGCAGCTACGCTCTTCTTCCGTCCCTCTGAATACGCACTCCTCTCCCTCACGGCTCTCCCAGGCAATGCACTGTCGGTCCCACCCGAGTATCTCCGACCTGCTGCTGTCCCTCACCACGCCCTTCCTGGCAGCCTACTACGCCTGGGGCTCAGTCTGGACACTGAGCGGCTTCCTGTGTCAGCCGGTCCTGCACGTTATCACCCCAGTGCTCCGCATTAATGTCTACATAAGCCTCATGATTCTCGCTTGCGTGGCCCTCAGGCGCTTTGCAGCTCTCACTCAGCACACCCATGCCTCCAGGCCGAGCGCCGGCACAGACCTGCTGCCACGCGCCTTCTTCACCCATCTCACGAGAGCGTCCTTTGCCAGACGGGTGTGTACCATGGTGTGGGTGGTGGTGGTGGGGGGCACCGTGCCAGTGACAGCCTACTACTCGGTGAATGAAGCTATCAGCAGCAACACTGCAGGGATGGCGAAGCGGAGAAAGGAGGATGTGTGGAAGTCTGCTACAACCCTGCGGTGAAAATAGGGGCCAGTCTGTCGGCAGCTTTTACTGTGCCTGTAATAATCATGTTCTTTGTGTTTTACCTGATGGTGCTGCTGTACTACAGGACAGTGCCGAAGCATATCAGACGCTCGCATCATGCCACAAACATCACTAACTCCCAGAGACTGCTGGGTAGGGTGCTTCGAAACATCGTGGTCATCCAGGTGGCTATGAGATACATTACACTCCAAAATAATCAACTTTAAAGTGTGTTTATTGTATTTGTAACCACAATTTAGTCCCATCTCTTGGGTTAAACATAAATCCGTAGCATAAAACTGTATCACTCACATTCCACTTAGCTTTCCATAAAAATAGCCAGGACTCTCAGCCTTTTTTAAACCTACTCCTCCCAGGTTCTTCTTTCAGTTTGTCTGGTGCCATGCCATATCTTCAAACCCATCTTCAATTCTCTGGCCCTTTATCGGCGCCAACCAACATACCCACCTCGCACCAACATCTGCAACCACTGTCATCCACTCTCCACCTTAATCGAGGTGACTAAATTTCCTGTCAATGCAAAAAAATATACTTTACTTCAAAAATCATAAGAACATTTGCTTCTTTCTCCTCTTCCTCTAGCTGAAAAACTGCCTGTTTGTTCTGGCTGCACTGAAAGGTTCAACTGACCCCGTGATGTACTTCCTCTTAGACGAGACCTTCCGTCGCCAAACCCTCATAGTTTTAAGACGCAACGGGAACAACCCTGGAGGCACGCCGAAGCTATGGCCAGTTACGGGAAGTCAGTCAGAAGGAAAGTTGGGGGATGAAAATGTGGCTACCAATACTGCAGATTTAGGTCTTGTAAAAACAGGTCTCGGGCAGAACTTTGAATTAGAGTGCAAAAATATCTACTGAAAAAATGACCTAAGTAGAGAGCAACTTAAGAAGTAAAAGAAAAAATCCTGGCACACTACTGCCTTTTTGCCATTTCTTTTATTTTACGTGGATTTAACTGACAACAGTTCAGCCACACTCAGGTAAAGAGGTGAACATACACCTGTAATTACGGTCGGTTTGTGATGAAATGTCACGTCATCATCTCCTGATTCTGCTACAAACACACCAGGTCAACATTCCCAGTCTGCATCTCTCAAGTGTGATTACAAAATTCCCATGGGAATATTAAATTAATATTATACTTTTTTAACACCAATAGGTAAAGACTTTTTTTTACATTAAATTATATGCTTGTTGTTGCCTATATATTATATTATGATTTGTAAAATTAATCAGTAAATCAGATACGTACGGACTGTGTCAATTAGGTCAAAAAGTACATATAAAGAGGGACAATATGTTAGTGTTCTTAAAATGGGGGGCAGTCATTGTGTGTTTCCATCCACTACGGTTATGCAAGTATTAGGAGGTGATTCATGGAGATAAGCAGCTGGTGGCACTAATTTTCCAGTCTGCTGCCATTAAACCACTACAGAAGAAGAGGCCCGTGATTAAAAGATCCAGTCAAACCTCAAAAGATGAAAACTAAGTAGAGAACATGATGGAAATCTGACATTTGTCATGTGTTAATCCGAGGAAGGTTACAGTTTCCCCACCGCTCCACAAAGATCTGACGTTTTCGTCTGCCGCCATTTTTCGTCTCTTCAGTGGACATTTGAGTCACATGCATCATTTGCGTCGCATTTTGTTTTTATAGATACACCGACTTTTCAATCTCAGCAGAGGATTTGAACTGTTCTGGGGTATTTTGTGATTTTTCCAAATTTTGGGGTTTTTTTGATGCGTGAATAGAGTAAAAACAGACACCCGCTGATCAGGTGTGAGCCCTCCACTTCCCGGTCTCTCCAGTCAAATGGGTGGCCAAATCAGTTTCTAATCTTACGGAAAATGTCTAATACCAGATGACCCATTTAGCCTAATTAAAAGATAATGACGCGATGTTTCATTGTGAATCGCCTATTAAATACCGGTGTGTTCACTTATTCACTTTTATTTGAGGAGGACCATCTGTGGTTGAAACATTGTATCAGTCATGTCCACATAGAATGAAAGTAGTCCGTCTTTTGTTTTTCTTGCGTACATAATTTGCTCTATACTTTTCTGTCCCTTTCCATCAGGTTACGCGAATGTCCAAGTAGTTAAAGGGTTAATACAGTCGCAGAGTCTCACACCGTAGCCTTGAATGTTTACATTAGTAGCCGTAGTTTTGCAGCATGATATACTGTGTGTATATAGTATTTACATAGTGCTACGTGTCTGTTCAGTGCCAGCGCGGTCCTGTGGGTTACTGACCTCAGACCAGCTCGCTGCCCTCCCCTGTGGTCTGTTAATATCAGCTGCTGAGCTAAAAGGGAGGCCAAGGATGCTTTGTCCCCCCCGAGTCCCCCGCTGTGACCTCAGCCATTATTCTGCTGTGAACAGACTCACAGCGGTAGGATACCACAGAGCACCAGCAGGCCTGGGATCAGCAGTGGACCAGACTCCTGACAGAACGTGCATAAATGCATAATATTTTTTTAAGAAGGAGCGTGATGAATGCATCCAAATGTACCAGAGTGACTAAGGATTTTTCTAACAATGAGTGAAATGATGCTACATTAAAACTATTCCAACAAGTGCAATTTACTCAAAAAAGTTACTGAAGCCCCTGTACAGGAGTCAACTGCCTCTGCTAGTCTGCTGCTTGAGGTGCATTCCATAAACTGCAATGTTGCCAAAAAGACTTTAAATGGGTTATAAACTCGGGAAAAAACAATGTCTTTTTTAAGTACACATGTCCATGGAAATGTCTGTCGAGCCCCCTCGTGTGCAACAGCAGCCTATAAATATTTGATATCTGTGTCATAAACCATGTTCAGTAATTGTGTCTAAATTATTGATGAGGGATTCTTGAGTGTGCATTGGTGTTTTTGCAGAAGGTGTGAGAGACTGTGTGGAGAGAGTCTGCAGAAGAGGACAATGTTCAGTGAGGCGTGGGCCCTGCAGATGTGTGTCCCCCCGGGGGCCGAGCGTGGGCTTTTCAGACTGAAGCAGAGAGATGAGAGAACCAGACACCTGCAGACCCGGGCCAGAGGGAAAATACACAGCACGCACAAAGCATGAAGGCAAGAGGGAAGGAAGTCACACTGAGTGGGGGAGACGGTGAGAAGAGGAGAGGATAATGAGTGAAGAGCCACATGTGTTGTGCTGGGCTGTGGGCCACTGCTGGAGCCTTTCGCTGCCGGTCATATCCTGTAGCTGGAGGAACACTATAACTACAGAAAAGTCTCATCTCTACCCCAAAGCACAGGTTTGGTGCCAGGAGTAGGCACGATCAAGGTCGGGGTTTAAAACATTTAAATAAAATATTTAAAAACAAAGAATAGCAACTCCTATTTTTTTTGCATTTATAAGCATCTACATCGACTTAGCAATGACACACCGTGACAAAATTGGTCCAGGGCCAACAAATTAATTAGAAATGTTAATTTCTGAGTCATAAATGGCTTGACCCTGCTGAAAATGACAATTAGATTCACGGATACGAACCTGAAAACGATAAACAACATATTTGCATCTTTACCCAAGTTTAAAGCGTGAAGATCAGTGTCTCTTACTGCCTCATCTTTGACTAATGTTCAATATGGAGAATTATTATATTGTATTTATCTACTTTATTAAGCGATTGACAGAATAATAATCTGCAACTATTTTGATAATCAATTAATTGTCTCAAAAATCTCAAAGGAGAGGATTTCCTGCTCTTCTTTGTCATTTAGCATTGTAAACTCAATATTATTGGGTATTTGGTCGAACAAAACAAGACATCTGAAGACGTCTGGTTCGTCTCTGAAGTTGAGACTGGTTTGACATTTCACAGGCTAAACCATTCATCGTTTAGTTATTAATCTAAAAAGTAATCTGCAGATTAATAAACTTTATAAAATGTTTCACTGCTTATGTGTTCGCATGTTGCACCTCGGTTATGCAGTTATAAAACAAGTGAGCGCTCTTACCCCAATTAACAAAACCTGTGGTAGAGCTTCATTGAAGGCATTTTTTCACTCATTTGCTCAAATGAATTCCTCCCTGAATCACTGCGACTGTTATTCACATCATTCTTCAGTTGTTCAGCTCCATTACAGATGCCAGCAGCCCGTGTTAAAGACTATTACTTAAACCCGTGAGTGTTTTGGGGCATGTGTGGGAGCGTCTGTGTGCATTCTTGCATTCATTTGTTTGTGTGAGATAGGCAGGAGTCTCCCCGGAGATGGCATTAGTTCCAGCGGTCGTCCACCGTTGTCACAGACACGCACAATGACTGATTATTGTTGTTTGTTTGTTCAGGCAAATCGCTCTCAGACAGGAAAACCTTCGCTACCAGGCAGCACTTTCAGGGGGCGTGAGGCTGTTAGGGTTGTGCCAACTGACAAAGAGCAAGGGGCACTTTTAAAAGTTATCGGTCTATCGGTAAAATGTCCCCTCAAAGAGTGCAGAAGGATATCTCGTATGAAACTTTTAAAGCTAAAATGTAATAGAAAAGAGGGCAGCAACTAGAGATTATTTGAATTATTGATTAATCAATTAATCGTTTTGTCTATGAAATGTCAGAAAATAGTGAAAAGTGCCTGTTATAGTTCCACATAGCCCGAGGGGACGTCTTCAAATGTCTGGGTTTTCCAGACCAACAACACTTAGTTTACCACATGTTTGATTTACAAAGAAAAGTGTCAAATCCGTTTAAAAGCTGGAACCAGCTGCTGGAAAAAAAAAAATGGCTGGATCGAATTGCTTGATCTGCTTGTTCCTCACATTTTTTATCAGCTGTAAGCTGTTGCGTCAAGTGCAAGTTTAAACTTGGTGTAAGTTCGTAAAAACGGGTTGCACCACACAAGTGAAATATAACAACGTATTATTTAAACGTTGAGTCCTGTTACATTTATTCTGACGCATGGGTTAAAAAAAGCAGATAGCCCAATAAAAGCAGAGAAGAAAATGAAAGAAAAGCATCTGATATTATTTCCCAGTCAGGCCTGGACAGATGAAGTTGAACTTTTTCCGGCAACTTGGAGAAGACGTCAACCGTATTTCCTTTTCCCATGTACAGTTAGTCTTATTGGAAATAGGTGAGAGGTCACCGGGGATTTTCAACACAGAGAAAAACACTGAAAACACAGGGAGGTTTTAGTGCAAGTGCTGCCCAACAACTGAAGAAAGTGGTGAATTTAGTGAGAATCAAACTCACGATTTAATTTAGGTTTAATTTAGGTTGAGCCGGTGCAACAGGCCGCTGATGAAAGAGTGTAGTCGTGGCTCAGAACAACATGTACACAGCACAGAAATCACATTGCACACGTGTATCAAAAGAATCAGGCGTCGGGAATCCCGGAAGACAAAAGCACAATATGAAAACCGAAACAACTGCCCAGCCCGAGAAGCTGAGTCTCACCCTTTAGCTCTTTAAGGCAGATCCTTGGATCAACCGCGTAACAGCAGAACCCTGGCATGACTGCGACAAGCACTGTGGTACACAAAGTGGTGCTTTCGCCATCAAACCTGGACAACTACGACGCATTTACGGATGCAGAGCTTGGCACGTGAATGTGTGGCACGCATATTTGTGACTGTGAAACCTCAATGTCAGAGTTTCATGGTCGACACCTCAAGGCCCATTGGATGCCATTAAAGAAGCTATTAGCTCGTCCATACAGCCAGCCACCATCACACAAACAGCACTTACAACCCTGCTAATAGTCCTCGGTGTGTATCGTAAAGAGGTCTGAGTGGACCGGGGCCATTTACTGTGTAAAAACAGCTGACATTCAACTGTTCAAGGGGGAAATGAGTCTCCTCGACCATCTATCACACTTGTACCTATTCATATGTAGAATGTGGTATTTGCTCTGCAGCCAGGCTGATAAAGCGAGCAAGAGGGACGGACATTTAACCACGCGGACAAATTTATTCAATTCTGTCTGTTTTCCAGTGAAGAGGCTCGAACTGGCCTCCTGTAGCGGACGATCTGGCGTCAGTAAGTACAATAGACTAGGGGGGATTAGCTTGTCACAAATTACGTACAGGGGCCCCAAATTTTTGACCCTGCAATCTTCAAGTTAAGGGGGTATTTACTAAGTCTAAAGATGTAAATGAACCAGCCATAGGTCATCTGATTTACATAAAGTGCCGCTAAATAACCTGTATTGCTGTGCCTCTACTGACACGTGGTGCACACAGGAAACCACGGAGCACAAAACAGTTTTTTCTGTTGCTGACCCCGGAATATTGAGTAAGTCATGAGAAATAAGTGCGGGAGGTTTTTATGCAAAACTGAGTCAAAGATTATTGCTGTAAACCAATCAGAACAATAACATAATAATAATAATAATAATAGTAGATGCCTACAGTATTAAGTATTTTGGTACCCACTGTGTGATCTGACCAAAACCAGTCTTCAACTTTAACCCCAGGGTAAAAAAAAGGTTATCTTCAACATAACAAGCAGAAATGCCACCAGAAAGTGTGAATGCTGACGCAAAGTTTTGGTCTTCCTGCAGAGACACTGTTATATTCTAGGAAGGGGAACTAGGAATTTCACCTCAGTGCACTTTGAGAAGAAAGAAATTCTGTTTTAGGAAAGGTGAGGTATAGGCCTGCCCAGCTGTGACTCTCTATTCATTTATGTGTGCATGAAAAGTTCTGCCGTGTTTATGGATTCCTCGGATTGATCGACGCAACGGCAGGATCCAAGCTTTGCAGATCAAACACGCAGCATCGCCTCAATATACATTAGATAGATAGATACAGTGCGCTACAACACAAAAACTGGATGTGTGAACAGCCTCGGAGACGAAGGTTCACCTTTAGACTGTGCTCTCGAAACGTGCGATCAGCACTGAGCCACATAAACCAGTCCTATCAGGTTTTTGGTGCGTTTGCATGCACAATGTCTGTAGCAGTGAGACAGCCCAAGGCAAACGCACGGCTCCACAGAAACAGACACACCGGTGCTGCCGTCACTGGTGGGGGTCTGTGGTGAAGTGAGGAAGAAGATAAATATCGAGACATCGCGGTGATTCATGAGCGTCAGGATTTAAATGAATTCAGTGACTTTCACGCATGGAAAGAAGGGGCACAGCCACGCCGATCCATATTCAACAAGGCCAGCTTCGCTGTTAATGTACTGCATGTGCATGAGCGTATGTGTCCGTGTGTGTCGCCTGTAAAGGGTATAAATCTCAGACGGTACATCTGATAAGCTGGGGACAGGAGCTTGGAGTCACTCTTAGATGGTGATGATAGAAGTGAGCGCCACCCTGGGCCAATGTCAAAGCTGCGTTTGTATCACACCGATCACACTGACGCATTTTCATTTTCACAAATACTCATGTTTTATTCATCACGCATGTGTATTCCTACAGTTTAACGTATATTTCCCAAAACTCGAACACGTTTGCTCCAACATGCTGTCATATATCAAGCAGTGTGTGAACAAAATTCACCCCCTCAATAAATAGTTTTAAACTAATATACGGTTAAAAAAGCATCTTCTGGGTGGAAATTTCAGGTAAAATTAAACAATGCTTGCCTCTCAGTCTTTGCCATCACGATCGATTACTACAGTACCACTTATCGTCTGTATCTGTCTTCTCCTGTTGTATCTAATGTTTTGTCATGTTTTATTGTATGTACATCATAGGGATGTCATGCCATTCTAATAACTGAATAACCTTCATCGTTGCAATGATAGGTTAGCATCGGTACTCTTGCAATTTTTCATCGCAGAAAGCTGGTTGAGCTAGCTGTAGGCTATTTAACACCGTAGGTAACTCTGCACCAAAGATCATCTTCTTAATCTGATCCGTTGTGGGTGTGGTGGTGTCAGGTCATACGACCTGCTCATAAATGTGGAGGCGTGATCTCAGCTTTGAGAAATCGCATACAATACAATAGCCAGCAATGGCAAGTGGAAGAGACAAAACTGGGAATGGAACAAATGAACCACGTAAGGTCAATAAAGTGTAGCTGCTGTGTTTTGTAATTTTCTGTCAGTTTCTATTTTCACTATGTCGATAATTTTTCAATGGGCCCCAGGAAGGATAGCGGCTGTACCACGGCGGCTAATGTGGATCCAGATACACAAACAGAAGTTTCATCATTATCCGGACGAGTCTTCCATAGGGTTTAGCGTGATCGATACGGCCTTGTGTAGGACTGCAGTTAGCAATACACAGTAAAATCTGCCCGAAGTTGGGATGGCATTCCTATGGAACCCCACTATCCACGGTAAATGATGCTTTGACCCATCGCTGGACCCTGCAGTGGGTATCAAACTTGTAGGCAGCTTCATCTGAGATCCATGGCAAGCTTAGCCGTCCAACCACTATCACTGTGTGGCTGACTGGTTCCATTAGCCTCACCGCTAATTAGCCACTAATTGGCAAACCCTCACGTTGAATCGTGGCCCTTGACCCGTCTCGCCAAATAAAGGAACATGCTATCAAAATGAACAACCAGCAATTATGTTCTTTGATCGATTAATCTGCCAAGTTTTTTCTCAATAAATCAACCGGTTTAGAAAATGTCAGAAATTCTGATTAAAAAAAAAAAAAAAAAAAATACTCACAGCAGATGCTGAAACAGATAATGTTTGGCATCATTAAAAGTGATTAATTAAAGTGATTAATTATCAAAATACTATCTGATTGATCTTATGTTATCCAACTGACTAGCAGATTTACTAATTATGTATTTTATTAAACCATAAAAAGAAACAAGCCAAGAACTACAGGCAAGACACAGGCAAACTATTTCCAAATGTTCAAAAAAAAAAATGCGACTGCTGGCGGGTATAATGGACCAGAACTGGAAGTGATGGTTTATGACTTCATTTTCAGTTCTGGTTTATGCTTCTCTTCTTGCTAAGATGCCAGCGTCATGTGAGAGTGCGCCTCTAGCCGAATGGCTTTCTACAACTCTGGGGAGAGAGGCTGAAATTTACCAGGAGGGAAATGTGTTTTCTCATTTTGAGCTTGTCTCCGGTATGAAAAGTGTCACGCACGATAGCCACAAGATACAGACACACACACACACACACACACACACACTGACGCACAATGACTGACACTTAGATCTATGACAGAAAGACTCAAAATTCAAAAAGATCTGAATTCATATTCATGTACCTTTGAGCAGGAATTCAGACACACACAAATCTTCCGTCCAGTGACTCCGGACGCACTGACAGCACAGTGTACTCAATCGAACTACAGCCCACGGACGCAGACTGGTTGACATACTGAGATTGCTACTGTGTCTCTGTAGCAGAAAGACACGTCAGTGCTTTGTTCTCATGGAAGGAAATGGCTCTTCCAACACAAGTTATTCCTCCATCAACTAGAACAGTTTTTACCAGTAGTGAAATTAAGTCTAGAGAGGCAAATTTGTGGCTCAATTTGTGAAGGCTTTTGGGCACCTTGCTTTCGTATTTGGAGACGCTTGAATTGTGAGGACTGTCAAAAATATCTAGTTTTGGAGACGAAACTGAATTATTAGTTTGTCACGTTAATTGTTTTTACTTTTAAGACACTCGCCCCTCTTTATTTGGCAATTTAGTATTTCAGTTCTCTGGATTTTAGAGCTGAAATGATTAGTCAATCGTCAGAAAAATACTCAGCAACTATTTTTATAACAGATTAATTGTTTTGCTCCTTTTTCATGCCAAACGGTCCCATGTTCTAGCTTATTAAGTGGGAGGATTTGCTGCTTTACTGTGTCATTATGTCAATGTAAACCGACTATCTTATTATGCTACCTGTCCCTTTAGGAAATTGTAGCCTTTTTTTTTTTTAATTTATTTTCTTTTCTTTTCTTTTTATAGATCAAATAATTGATCGATAAATCAAGAAAATAACCAATAATGAATATAACTGTAAGATAAAGCCCTAATTGATTTTTTCCCTTCTCTCTTACTGCTTGATTTTTTGTTATTGATTGTTACTGATACTAGTTTCTTCTTTGCTTTGGCAAAGAACTCTGAATGAGACGAAATCTGAGTGTTGCTGGACCATTCAGGAGCCGAGCAAGATGAGAATTTTGTGACGTCGAGGATGAAATAGAGCGGCAACGATTAGTCGAATAATTTATTAGTTGATCAACCATGAATTGATCAGCAACTATTCCGATAATCGAGTAATTGTTTTAAGGATTTCTTAATCATTAAAGCAACACGACCAACATTCCCTGGTTCCAGCTTCTCAAATTTGAGAATTTGCTGCTTTTCGTTGTCATACACAACAGTAAAGTAAATATCTGACTTGACTGGACGAGACATTTTAACACATCACCTTGGATTGTGGGAAATTACAACAGGCATTTATTTTTTTAAAACTATTTTCCGACATTTTACAGACAAAAACAATTAATCGCTTAACCAAGAAAATGATCGGCAGATTGATTGATCACAAAAATAATCCTTAGTTGCAGCCGTAGAATAAAGTGTGAGCTACTTACTAGGGAGCAAAAAACGAAGAATAAAGAAAGAGATGTCAGAGACATTACATCCGGCAACACAGTTATAGCAATTAGGTGGTATAAATAGAAGACATAGGAGCTGTATAAAGACAGAATAAAATGAGATAGGTATCAAGCAGGGAAACACACACACACACACACACACACCCACCTAATGTTGCTGTAAACAGCTGTATCATCTCGTGCCCCTCTGAACTCACAGGCTGGCTATCGCTCGCATGCAGACAATGAGCAAAAGCGTAAGCCAGTGATTCAGCGGGGATCCAGTGCAGGAGAGCAGCCGACTGAAGACAGAGATAGGACCGTATAGGCTACGATGACTAATACCTGAGCTCAATGCTGAAGAGGGGAACAGTAATCCACAAGCTGGGAGCTGACTGTGGCCATACAATATGCATTATGAGTCTCTTGAAAAAGGCAATAAAATACACATAAAGAGAAGCACTGCACTTGCGCTCTGTGAATATCACATAAAAAGCATTCAACTCAAAACTGGGGAGGCTGCCGAGGGAACTGTGCTTTGCACGGCTCGTCTGTGAATGCGGAGAGTGAGGCGGTGGAGAGGCAGGAGACGCAGCTCTGGATGCAACGCATCATTAGAGTATTTTTCCCCCCTAGGAAACAGGCCGGCTCTGCTCATTATAAGAGTTGGTAAAAGCCGACTGACACAATAGCCACCCGCAGCCTGCAGCAGGCACAGTTACCGGAGAGAGATGTGCAATCACACAACCACCACACTGACGCAAGCGAAAGCGTTGACCTTTTCACGCAGACGCACACATACAATCAAACATTTACCGACAAACCCAGCGTGAGGGCGACTTATTGAAGGGAGAGGCAGTAAAACGCATTACGTATTAATCCGCTGAGGAAATAAACGGAAATCTCAAAATTGACATCTGGATTTCCCATCATGCAAACTATAGGTTAAGTGTCAGTCCGGTGTTTTCTGCCATTTACCGCACAGCAGGCTGCAGCCACGGTTTCATTCCGAACACTCAAAGTAATTAGCTGCCTTACACCTGGATCTGAGGAGTTTTACATGCACCAGTGAGTTAAAGTGAGACCAGGGTCTCACTGAAGAGGCTCGTCTGCTGATTTGTCCAAACTGCTTTTTTCTCTGCAGCCTGGCACAAAGGGAGTCCTTCAACCAGTGCGACGTCAGGACAAGTCCAACCATACGCACCACTAGGAAACGAACGGCTTCTGGTTTCTACGCAGAGCACAGGACAACGGAGGAAGGAAAGAGATCAAAACCGCCGGTGCCTAAAGTCTTTTCGGGGAAATGTCAAAACGACTTTATGAAGATATTCCGGTAGAGACATTTTGTTGATGCAAAACACCTCCTAACTGTAATTGTACTCCTAAACTCACAGGTTTGAGTTATGCATGTTTGGGAGGCAGCAGATTCTGAGCAGTCATTGTCAGACCAGTTCTACACATGCAAACGGGCGCCACCTATAGGAAAAGACGGCAGCAGCAGCAGCAGCAGCTCAGACCTGCAGATGTAGATTTGGTGAAGCTGCGACCTACAAGAAAAGAAAGTAACAGCTGCTGCAGCAGGCGATGACTCAAGTTTTTCTCTTCTCTTACAGCTGCTCTTTTGTTTTTGTGTTTCTGAGGGTTTAATTCAGGTCAGTGCATTAACTTTTTTTTCACCGACTCAATTAGGGCTGCAACTAATGATTATTTTCATTCTCAATTAATCTGCCAGTTATTTTCTCAACTAATTGATTAATCATTTAGTCTATAAGATGTCAGTAAACAATGACAAACGGGAGTCTCTGGGTCCAGGGTCTTTTTTTGTCTGACCAACAGTCAAAAACCCAAAATATTCAATTAAAAATAATGTGAAACAGAGAAAAGCTGGGATTATTCCCACCTGGGAGGCTGGAAACAGCACATTCTTGTGGCATTTCTGCCTGAAAAATTACGTTAATGATGAATCGATTATGAAACTATTTGGCGATTCATTTTTCGTTGACTAACTTTTTAGCTCTAAATTATTTTAAGTTTATAACTTTAAGTTTTCCATTGTACAAGTAGAGTATTGTTAGGAACCAGAAACACAGTCTGGAGAACCTAGGACCTCGAACACAATGGTACAACAAGCAGTATGAACTCCGCAGCCCTTGAGTATTTAGCAATAATCATGCTGCAAAGCCCAAATTTTACATACACAGAAATACGCAGAACCTATTAAAAGATGTCTTGTTTTTATTATTATGTATATATGTGCAGTCAGCACCAATTTTCAGCAGCCGTTAAGTTCTTCTCCTGTGGATATCAGACACGGACATGTCCATATCTGATGCTCTCAACATTGCTGTTACGTTTCCTGGCTGTAAGCGGTGCAAGTTGGACTGGAACTGCTGGCGAGGCAGCAGCTTTACGACTGGATGACACTGGCTGTGTCTGTTTTTTCGGCGCTTCGCACCGACGACACTGTGTCTTTCTCGATGTCGATAACGACCTCTCTGCAATGAGCCGTTACTCCCCCATTACCGCCCGAACTGCACATATGTATCTGTAGCAGCCACGATCACCTTGCAGCTTCAGCCGAGTAAGAAATACCTTGACGTCTCGGTGGATGACGTTGTTGTCGTGGCAGTAGCGTAGCGCCTCAAGGATCTGTCTCATGTAGTGACTAAGGGAAAGACAAAGACATCACGGTCAAGTTTGGGTTTACATTTAAGTAATGGCTTGAGCGAGCGTCTTGAGGAAGGGAATCAAATGCATAAAGCTCACCTGGCTACTGCTTCGCTGTAGACAAAGCCAGCATCCGCCCTCTTCACAATCTCAAAACACAGGTCTGCTCCATCCATACTAATAAAGACAGAGATTGAAAGAGAGAAGATCAGTGTGGCGTAAAGGTCAGGGCAGAAATGTGGGTAAGAGGGAAAGGTCACTCTTATTAAAACTTCAACGCCGTGCTTCTCACTGATTGGTCATGGAGGTGAAATGGGAAACACGGGTCAGTAGAGGAGAAGCTTTAATTATCTCTGGTCTCTGTGGGCAGAGGTAGAAACAGCTGTACCGCCACATCTGCCAGGACTGAAGGTGATATGATGCTGAAGGTATTCCTGTGAAACTGGGCCGGGGATTTAGAGCTGGGGACAGTGATTCTTTAAAACAACTTGGGCTCGAGCCATTTCTTATTGTTGTGTGGACTTGAGAGGGAACTTTAGACTCTCCAAGGACATAACTACTTAGATATCGGATTTTTCGAGAGCCCGTCTGATTAGTTAAATACACAGATGGAGAGGTCCACAATAAACTCCACTGATAGTCCACTAGAGGGAGCTTATTATGTTACCGGTACATTTCAAAGTAGCAGAAGGAAAAATGACTTTCGAATTCTGCCAATATAAAAAGAAATCTGACACAAGATCCACACCACACAAACTGTTAGGTTGTGTCCTCTCAACGACCTGATCCTAATTCAGGGCTTCTGCAGGGTTCACTGGATTAAATTTAAAACTAAGACCTTTCTAATACCACATGGAAAGCAATTTAATACATATTTCACAGTCATACCAGTCAAAGAACAACAAATATCAATCCCCACGTGTTTTCGTTGATATCTTTCACACTTTTCATGCACATCTAAGGTCCACATATAAATTGTAAATTACTGAATAAAATCAGTTAATCTTTTAATGTACTCAGTCAAAGCGACTTCAGCTTTTAAAACCACGGGGCAAAATATGCTAAAACCTGGTTTAAGCCAGAGGTGACAGTGTGTCTCAGTGCACAGAAAAGCGTCGCACCTCGCAATCAGTGAGCTGCTGGGGACGGGCTTTTAAGCACACTGCCTGAATCCAGATTTAGCTGGCTGTTTACTTAAAACAACACACACACACACACACACACACACACACACAGTGGATGGAATGACAATCCTCAGATACGCACACTCAAACTTAATTGTTACCCAGTCATCTAGCTAGAGCCGATTCTGTCGCTCATAATTGCTGCGTTGCCGTTCTCCCCCCAATCACTGAAACCTGCTCTTTATTGTCACTAAGCCTCCGTGCCAGTTAAACTGGGTTGTTATGTAGGACTTGGCTGCAGCGCATCCATATTCCCTCCCCTCCTGTCGCCTCAGCCACGCTCGCATTTTAACCTGCTCGATTAGCCGCGAGGGAGGCCTGAGAGATAGACAGACGTACCAAACTGTCTGCGTTTATCTGCCGTGTTTACTCAGTTATCTGCTCTGCTCTCACGGGGCGGCACCGCTCGCAGAACGCCTCGGCTCTACCTGCGTACCCACGTGTGCATTAGCGTGCGAACGAATCAGCAGCTCGGGCTCAAGTGAGCTCCGAACCCACGGAATTCCCTTTAAAGGGAGCTCACTTGCATTTCCTTGAAAGTCCTCTCCTCTGCGCCCGGGCCGGGTGATAGGACTATGTGCGAAACCCGAGCACTTGCCTGTTCAGCGATAACAGAATTAAAAGATAAAGGAATTAGTTCCGGAAGGAGAGGAAAGATGAAGGTAGCGAGCGGGCTAGGAGGAGCTCGGGGAAGACGCGGCTTTGAGAGAAAGCTAGCAGCAAGGTAGCAAAAAGTGTGAAATCTTAATCTCATCTCTTTCCCTTCATACATACAGCGTAGTACTGCACTTAGCCCCCCTTCCTTTTTTCTTGCCCCACCCCCAGCCTCCGCTAACAAGCTTTCTCACATCAGTGCTGATTATATAAAACCGCTGCAGGGTCCTTCCAACGCTGCGACTGCCCCGCTAACGCTGTCACCCTTTTCTCTGTACGTCCCCTCTGCCGGTGCCACCTCATCTTCACACTCTTCCCGTCACATCCGCCCCCCAGCCTCCTACAGGTACAATCTTTTTTCTGACACCCACGCCTGTGCCTTGATGTGACCGGTGTGTTCACTCGTGCCGAGTGGAATCCTTGCGAGGCCGAGACTTACAACTCAAAAACCATGTAGAGCATCCCATCCGAGCTGTACGTCTCCAGCAGCTCCACAATGTGGGGGTGTTTCAGCATGTGGCAGATGCTGGCCTCCCTCTTCAGGTCTGAAAACACACAGGGAAGGAGAGGACGAGCGAGAGAGGGAGAGGGAGAGAGAGAGAGAGAGAGAGATTAGCAGTTATGGCAGCAGGACAAGCATCCAGATCAATATTACATTATATTCAGAACATATGATTAATCCTGATTATTCTACAACTGGGGAGCGAGAGGGCCGCTTTCTAGTTCAGTGCTGTAGGGGTGGGCAGCAACCACAGAGTATGGCTCCGATCCAATTCCACGTAATACCAGGACCAGAGTCACAGATATCGATACTGTTCCTCATTAAAAGCAATTAATGTTGCATCGTGTGGGGAAGATCAAAGTGTGATGATTTAGAAGGTGCTTGATTAACGCGCTACTTGTAAATAGTTTTTAAACATCACGAAATGATTTGCCAGCAATTAGCAGGGTATCGGCACCCTCACTAAAATCAGATCTGATGCTTCTTAAGACCTTTTTCACTTGAAGCGTCGGTGATAATGTTTTGATTCAATCGTGACAGTAATATTGATATGTTTCCAATTTATGATGTAAAATCACAAATAGAGTTAGTTAAATATGATAAGTGACAAGTGTTTCACTGTAATGCATTACATGAAACAAAAACCCCTCACACGTCTCAGACAGAACATAATCAACTTTGGCTGCTTTCATTTACAATCATAAGACTCTGTCTGTCTTTAGCTCAGCATCGTTTACGTTATTTGTTCACCGTACTCCTTGAATCCTGTTCCCTCAGAGAAAACCGGGCCAAAAATACAGAAGGCTGCAAAATGAGGACAAAAATAGACTTTGTCGACGACGGAGAGCAACTGATTTTACATTTAAGTATGTAAATATTTAAATATAAATAATAATTTAAATTAAGACTTTAAATTTTAACTATTAAATTCAATATCTTTTTAATACTTTAAGGATCTGCAGATACTCTCACTATTCTCTGTCAATAACTCAATCACATGCACGAGGAAACACAGCACTGCTTTTCATGATAAATAACAAACGTGTTTATTGTTTGAAGGCTGAACTAACAAGTTTCCAGTAACAGCAGCAGAGAAACAAAGAGTCCAAGCTCTAGGAAGAGAATGTGTGTGAATGTGCCCAGCAAGTGATATAACGTGAGGCAAATACTTTTTTTCCCGCATCACTTAGTAACACAGCCGTTGTGACTTTTACGTAAATGTGAGCAGAGTGCTTATTCAGACACGAGACCAATGCGGTACACTGCCATCAGACTGACGTAAAGGAATGCATGTCTGAAAGGGCCTCTAGTATCTGCGGTATCGATACCTTATCCATCAATCCATCCGCTCACCCCCTACTGTGCAACCTCTGCAACACACGGTGTGACCAGCTGCTTGTTCCCACCTGCCAACTACAAACTTGACCAGGGGGGCGTAACATGCGAGAGGTTCTCGCGGTCCCCTCCTGTGCCACCGCCATCGTGCAGCCACCGTCGGATTTGACCATTCAACTGCTCCTAACCTCGTCCTGACGTCTTCAAACTGGCAAACACCTTCCTTTTTCTGCTGCAGTTCATTCTGGCACCACCGACGACATGCTACATGTCGAGAGGTGCTGTTTGTTTGTATCCACCCCGTTACTTTGGTTACTGCTGCCTGACAATAAGCATCTACCACTTTAATTGGTTCGTAATGAAGTGGAAGGTTAATGGAGGGGGTTACTGAAGCTGAAAAGAACAATGCGGGCTGGCTGTTTAGAGGAATCGCCGGGGACGGGAGACAGACACAGCTAGCCGCACACCACCGTACAAAGCCCTTCTTCTCGTGAGACAAACGGCAGTAAGAAACTGCACATTTATTTATGTGAGAGCCTCGACAAGACTGATGTGCACAGGGACCAGAACCCCCCCCCCGCTTAGACAAATCAATATTCTGTCACCGTCTCTCTCATGCCGATGGAAAATTGTTCTGTCATGTATAATGTGCTGAATGGGGCAAGGATGGAAGGTAGGTTCTCGAAATGCTCCACCAGAACATGTGGCGCATCTACCCAACTGCAGCATGCCGCTGGGTTACGAAGCATTTAATGAAACATTACCCACATGTTGGCTATTGAAAAGCTACAGTATAGTGGAGCGCCGCAGTGAGACATATACACTTTTTTCCCAGGACCGTTCAGCTCTTTGTTTCTGCATCTTTTTTCCAACATTATCAAACATTTCCACCACTGAAGCCCACCAGCTATTACTCCAACTTGTTTGCAATTAATTAAAGAGTCCCTCTCCTTCCCCGATGTCCCTGTCTCTAGTTTTTCAGCGTCGTTTTTTTCCGAACCAGTTTTTAGAAAGCCGATGACAATCACAGACGGCCTGATGTGAGAGTCACCAGGCATTTCACAGCAGAATTTCTGCAGGGTTCATCAAATTAAATTTAAGACTTTTTATGACCTTTTTAAAGTCCATGTATAATGCAATTTAATACATATTTCACAATCTTAACAGCCATGGTATGAAAAAGAGCTACAAGGAGAACGGCATCTCTTTTGATAATTGAATAACTCTTTTTGGTTTTGTTGTTTTTTTCATATTTTTTTCCATTGCTTTCTGGCAGAATATAACAATAATTCCTGATGATGTAAAGATGATTAATTGATTTTATATCATTGACGTTTTTGCTAAAATCAACACTGACAATGATCTTCCAGCTCCTGCAGCAGCAGTAGCGACAGTGTTTGACTGTCAACAGCCTCCTGCAGCTCGATGCACTGTCACAACAAGGCCCTTTTTAATTTTATCTGATTCATTTGTTCAATGATAACTGATGTTACCGCGAACAGCGCTTAATAGAAAATATTCAACACCTTTGTAAATACAATTTACTACCTTAAATACCTTGAAGAAACTCTATTCAATGCCGTTTAAGACTTTAAGACCTGCTGCTACCTTCGACGAGACAGAGAGTGCATCAATCACAAACCTCTGCTGCTCGTGACGCCTTCACCGAGAAACAGATGAGCTCCACAATGTGCTATTGTTATAGATTTGATATTGCTCTGGCATGAAGAGCAAGAGGATGCGTTTCCATTCTGGGGCTGCAGCTAATGATTATTTTCATTATCAATTATTGTGTTCTCAAGGCTCCAAGGTGACGTCTTTGAACGTCTTGTTTTGTCCCACCAACATTCCCAACTCCAAACATATTCAATTTATTATTTTACCAGACTAAGAAAAGTAGCAAACATTTAGATTTGGAACCAAATGATTGGTGATTTCTTTTGTTGTCATTTTTGCTTGAAAAAAATGACAACAGTTGCTCTACTAATCGATTAATCTACTAATCGTTTCAGCTCTATTCCAGTCTTTATCTTAAAAGGCACTGCTAGCTCACGTACATGTCCCCCTCATTAACACAGCAACCGATGTTGCCTGAACGCAAATCTCAATCTTGAAGACTGGATCTGATCAACAGTATGGATTTGCCTTCAGTGTAATCTGAACATCTGAACATATCCTATCCCGTCTACGTGGCTTTCATCCTTCCGTTCAATCCGTCAATCCTTTGATCCGTTCACTCATACTTTCCACAAAGCACGTCCTTGCTCCTTCTCCTCACGGCAGCTGTCGTTCTGAAAGGTTCCAAAGGCTGAACACAACCGGAGGAATACACATAACCTTTCTGCTTGAGCCCAATCTCAATCTCATTGTCTGAGATTGCATCACCGAGAGCACTTAACTTTATTATTTTAACTTTTAATATCCACCTCTCATACTGAAGTAGCCAGGCCTTGCCAATACATACTCACTATGCAGTATATCGTAGCTAAATATTCCACATGCCCGATGAGGTATTTCCCCTGACTGCTGCTGCTGGAGGCGATTTATGGACGGGAACACCGAATGGGATAAAGATGATAATAAGTATGCGTTTCTGCACAGATGTAATAGGGCAGCACACAAGCACGGGCCTACAAACATACGCTACATGTGAACTATGATGAAAAGCTACCGTAATGGTCTGCTATGCAGGCAGTGACATTTAATTAAACTTTGAGTTGAAGCCACGAGCCACTTGTGCTCTGCTGCGAGCCTCAGTGCTAACATTAAGATAATCCTCGGAGGACGAGCACGAGGCGTGGGCTAACTCTAACATGATGCTAATGCTGCCAAAGCTGGGATAAGTGGCTACCTTAAGGGCATTGCGGCCTGCCACGTTTAATGTCATCTGGTGAGCTTGCTGCTTATGTCCGTCACTGTAACTGCTGGTGGAGATTACGAAAGATACTTTATCAAATGTGAAGCAAATCACCTCACCAATTTTACTGAGCAAAGTAAAACTGCTGCAGGGAAGCCGGGAGAGAGACAGAGGGAGAGACAGAGCGTAAAAAAGAATTAATTCCCACCAAATGAGAGGAGGAAGAGACGGCAGGTCTGCAGAATGTGCTTCGGCCATGTTTAAAAATGACTATTTTTTACAAAAACATTACACACTACAAAGAATTTATTGTGGATTGTATGCAGGAGGGTTTTCTGTTAGCATCGACAGTGGCTTTATGCATTAACATGAGCTAATGGCAGAAATTTCAGGCGTGGCTAACCGCCGCGCCGTATGGAGGGAACCCTCCGGAAATCGTGCCACATCGTCTCAGCCACTTCTCGTGTCAACACAAACCAGCAGGTAGCTTGCCTATTGGCAGACGTTGTGTAAAGATTTACGCGACTTTGTGCCGAGCAACACTTGACTGCTTTGTATCCTGGATCCTGGAAGCCAGAGACCCAGAAATGAGGGATCTCAGAAACAGTGGCTAAACATCCTGACCCACCACTGCACTGCTTTTTTTGTCGTCAGTTTTTCAGTAAAATACTACAATTTCACCAGGAAAATTTCCCCCCCATTCTGCATTAAGTTAAAACATTTTCAACTCTCGGCCCCTCCCTTTTTCTGGCATCACGGGTTAACCCGCATCACCATGAATCCCACAATGCCCTGCAGAGTGATTCACTCGTGTTGCGCTGAACACGGGTGAACTTCGCACCGCCCTCAACGGGTTTTGGTCGTTAAACACCCTGTATGTCTGACCGGAAAATTTTCAACTTGCATCCCCCAGAGGTAGCAACGAAAAAGACACTGCGGTGGGCACCGGTGCACGGCGCTACCCTCTACAGATCCAACTCAGAGAAACTAAGATGAATGGGCTGGAAAGAAACACAGAAGCACTAGAAAAGTAAACCGGGCGCTCGCCTCATGTTCTGTATGCCTGTACTGTATTCCTCACTCTTGGTCCTACTCTAGTTAAGTGGTCACACAAACGGTGTTTCTTTTTTAACAGACATTGTCCAGCTGAAAACAAGAATCAAACGAGCTCCATCAGGTTTTCTAGTGCACATAGGTGGAACATGTCTGCATATGAAGATCCCCATCTGTGGCATGATAGAGGAAAAAATAAAAGTCTCGTGAATTGTACCCGTTTACCACACACGCACTCATCAATTCAAAAAGAGTGCACAGTAGATTTTGTATCACGTACTCAGTGTTTTGAGAATTTTATTTATTTGTATAGAAACAATGATATACAGTAAATCAACAGCTGGGCAGGAAAGAAATCAGTGTCCATGGTAACGGCAGAATCCTGCATACAGCGGGAAATGTAAAGAATATATCTCATCTGCCTCAAGCTTTATAGAGGTTACCCTCCAAGGCTGAGAGTAGCGTCATGCAGGGCAACTGGGCCTTCTGGACAAAATTCGGGGGGAAAGGAGAAGCGAATTACAATCAGCGATAAAGTTAGTACTGAAAATTAAAAATAAAAAACAAATAGCAAAAGAGAGAGAGAGAGAGATGGAGAGAGAGGAGGTGATAAACACATATGATCTGTACAAGTGATCCCTGTTCCTCCTGCTGGGAGTCAAAGCGTGCACTGGAGGGAGGTCTTGCTATCACAGCTACACCACACAGAGCTGTGTGTGTGTGTGTGTGTGTGTGTGTGTGTGTGTGTGTGTGTGTGTGTGTGTGTGTGTGTGCGTGTGTGCGCATTATGCTGCTGTATGTGTGAGACCTGACATCGCTTTTACAGACAGTTCGGACAAGATGTCCCAACAGTCTAACAGAAACAGTCATAAAAAGAAAACACAAACACGGTGCTGTGGCTTTTATGTATCTGGAGGAAGACAGGAGGGAAAGATGAAGGAGGTAAGAAGACACAGGCAAGGGGGAAGAGAAAAAGGGAATGAAGAGCAGAGGGATACAGAGAAAGACATAGAAATACAGGGAAGTAAAGGAAAGAGTGAAGGAATCAGGGAGATTAGAGAATAGAAGAGGCGGAGGGAAGTGAGTAGGCGATGGCACATGATGAATTTTGCTCATTCTCTGGCTAGCTTTTCCCTTTCATCCTCTGAGAGGGCTGACCCATTCGTCAGACAGACCTCCAGACAGGCTCCAGGGAAACAAACTGGTGCGTGTGCGTGTGCATCAGGACCCCGCTGGCCAATCCATTGAAAACACGAACCATTTGACCCACTTCCCTTGGTCGGAGCTCTGTGCAGGGTGTTTGCGTGCATGCCTGTTTTGATTACTGTGGTGCTGTGTTACAGCTGCCTGCTCAAGTGAAACTGCTCTGCTCTGTACAAGCAAAAAAAAAAAAAAAAAAAAAAAAAAGGGGGGGGGTTGAATAACAGCAAGTCAACAATGAAAACAGCCAGCTGGCGTCTGCGGGGAGCGCATAGTTTGATGGATTCCTGAGCCCCACAGAGGAGGGACTGTGATTAGATATAAATGACTGGGGAGTGTGCTGACCATGTAGCATATGTGCACACACACACACACACACACACACACACACACACACACACACACACACACACACACACACACACACACACACACACACACACACACACACACACGCAGTCAAACAAGAAACTAGTGTACACGTGTGAACATAAATGCTGGCAATGAAGAAGAACGCTATTTGTGCAATGTTAGACAAGCTACGATGAAAAAAAAAAAGCAGATTTCGGTCAAGTCAGATTTTCATCGCTACTTTTTATATGAGAGGAGCGGTGAAAAAATACCCAGTTTCTAAGGAGAGAACATTTAAACAAGAGTCCTCGCTCTCTCATTCGCTGAAAGTCTCTAAACTGAGAACTTTAGAGAAGGAGTCAGGTCAACATGAGCCAGAACACCGGAAAGTGGGAGAGCAGGATAAGAGCGGGGAGACTGAGATGAAGATGGACGTCCAGTAGTGAATCAGTCATCACAAAGATACCAGTATGAATGGGACTGGCCAGCAGTTTAGTTTAGTACAAAGGATGAAAGCTGGAATAAAGTGGTGAAGGAGTTCAAAATATTGCCCTCCAACATCCAAGATGCACCCTGCTTTACTTCATAGTACTTCATAGATTAATGAATACATTCTAGAGCCCAACAGATACACTGGTAGGCCCATTTAAGCTAACTGCCGATAAATCGATATCAGCATTTATAACAGCCAATAAATAACAAGAAATTAAAGTAACGGTAAGCCAAAAAAATAGGTGCTTGAGCTATTTTATAGCCAGTGCCGCCAATACATAGTCTACACTAATACATAGTTCTGACCGAGAAGAAAAGGGCGTTCAGGTCAGGGGACAGAGAGGCAGTAAAAAGGGCCCAGACAGCAGCTGTCAGTGAATATCAGAGAAGGAAATGGGGCCTATACGAGGAAGCTGGAGCAGAGGCTGCGGCGGAACGATACCAGAGAGGTCTGGAAACGCATGAGGACCATCACTGGTAACAAGCCCGGCAGGCAGACGCATAGATGGGAACATTAGCAGAGCCAATGAGCTGAACCCTTTCTTCAGTGGATTCGACATGCAGCCTCACAATGACCACTTTGATCACCCAGCAACAACGAAACCTCCAACCTGCCGGCCATCTCTGCTGACCAGGCGGGACGGGGGCTGAGTAGCCCAAGGGTGCTCAATGCCTGCGCCCCCAGCTGTGTGTCATACTCCAGCATCTCTTTAACCTCAGTTTATGTCTGCAGAAGGTCTGTGTTGTGGAAGCGATCCTGCCTGGTTCCTGTACCAAAGAAGGCCTGTCCCAGGGCCGCCAGCGACTACAGGCCGGTAGCGTTGACCTCAGACATCATGAAGGCTTTTGAAAGACTGGTCCTGGATTCCCTTGTTTCATTGGTCAAGCCTTCATTCGACCCCCTCCAGTTTGCCTACCAACCGGATGTCAGAGTGGACAATACCATCATATACCTGCTCCCCCGTGCCTACACCCACCTGGACAGGTGGTCGGACCCACGCGGTCAGAATCATGTTCGTTGAGGTCTCCAGCGCCTTTAACACCATTCAGCCTGCCCTGCTGGGGAAGAAGATGACTGCCATGCAGGTTGGTGCTACTCTGGTGTCCCGGACCGGACTGCCTTACTGGATGTCCTCAGCATAAGCGCCCTCTGAACTGGTTGTCAGACACAGTGGGGAGCAGTTCTGAATCTCCACAGGGGACCATCCTGTCCCCTTTTCTCCTTACCCTGTACACCTCGGAATTTAGGTATGACACGGAGACCTGCAACCTACAGAAGTTCTCCAGTGACTCTGCAGTTGTTGGATGCATCAGGGGGGAGGATGTGTTGGAGTACCAGAGGGTGGTGGACAGTTTTGCGAACTGGTGTGAGTTGAACCAGCTGCAGCGCAACATCAGCAAAACAAAGGAGCAGGTGGTGGATGTCAGGGAAGACCAAAACTCCTGCTACTCCTGTTTCCATTAGGGGAGAGTTGGTAGAGATGGTACTGAAGTACAAATACCTGGGTGTCCACTTGGACAGCAAACTGATCTGAACCAGGAACTCTGCCGCTCTTTACAGGAAGGACCAGGAGTGGGAGGCTCCGGGTCCTTGATCGTCAGCGACACCATGCTGTGGATGTTTTGTGAGTCTGCGGCGGCCAGCCCTATTTTCTGCGCTGTGGTCTGCTGGGGCAGTAGCCTGAGGGTGGCCGACACCAACCGACTCAACAAACTGATTCAGAGGGCTGACTCAGTCTTGGGGGTGGAGCGGGACCCTCTGCATGTAGTCAGAGAGCACGATGTTGTCAAAACTCCTCTCCGTCATGGACAACGTCTCCGACCGTTTACACAGTGTTCTGGTTCGCCAGAGGAGCTCGCTCAACCGGAGACTCAGAATGACTAAGTGCTCTACTGAACGCCACAGGAGGTCCTTCCTTCCTGTGGCCATCCACTTATACAATTCCTCCCCATTTCTGCACATCTCCCTCAGTACTCTGCTGATAAACTTGTATTCATTTACTGTTGACCCACATTACACTTTTCATTCAGTTTACCTTTGCACATTGTTTAACTTACTGTTAAATTACTATTAATCTACTTTGCACGTTTCCATTTTACATTTAATGTCCATATTGTGGTTCTACCTTACACATTACTTTTTACTTTTTGAACATTTGCATTTGCACATTTATCTTTTCACTTACTGTGTAATTATTATTATCACTATAACTAGTTTAATGGTAGTTTTTACGTTTTTACTTATTTTTTTCCTAACTGAGTGTTGAAAAATTTTAACAAACAATTTCCCAGCGCGAATCATTAAAGTTTTTCTGATTCTGATTCCTATCCACTAGAGAGCCCTGTAACTCCACACACTTATCCCTGTGAACCTATCACAGCTCAGCCGACCACTAGTGAGCAGAACGGAGTCAGCGTTTGTGGATCTGTGTCTTCGTGGTAAGGTGCTCATTTTCACAAGTAATACTGTTCATTACTTGTATGATAACAGACATCGTACATGTATAACTTAAATAGGCCTGACACATGTCTGCCAGCCGTGTCGGCTGTAGCCCGCTGACAAACTTGATTTTACGAATATTTGTGAAACAGTCGGTGAGACAGTTCTAGCGAGTAAATAAACTGCAGGCCTATAGTTTTCTCCCCCATCCATATAGCACTGGCAGCCGCTGTAAAACATGTGCTTGCAGTTTATCTGTTGAGAAAATTAGTTAGCCACAGAGCTAGCTGATGAAATGGCTTGTCAGTGGAAGACGGTTAATGAGCCGTTAACATGTGGTGTTACACTCTTTCTGCTTATATGATGAAATGGTAAATATTTATCCGTGGCTAACATGTCAGTACAGTTATAGGCGGTGCACTGGAAACACGTCTGATCTTCACTTAAGATATTATACCGGCAGTTTGTCTCCAGACAAACACCCCTGACCTAATATCTGACGGTCATATCTCCAAACAGTGGGCTACAAGTGGTAGCATTAGAAGGATTAGTGAAAACTGAGTCGGACAATATTGGCTGATATATTGTTACTGGAATTTTTAAACCCTCAAATATCAAAATCGGCATCAACGTTAAAAATCCTCTATCAGTCGGGCTCTAATACTTTGGAATACATACACCAACAGTAAATGGCGAATTGATGCAAGCAGTATTATAGTATTTATCATGTTTCCACTTCAGGCTACAGATTTCTACTGAGGCCTGGCTGAATACCCCTCTGATCTTTTTGGCACAGTCTCATATTCAGGAAAAACAAAATCAAATTAAAAAAAAAAAAAATTATATCACAAGTTGTAATTGAGACTGAAGCGTCCCAACATTCGGAAGACCCTGATTCTGGATTAGCCAATTGTTTCCAAAGCATTTTTTAAAGTGTCTTTCATTTTGCTCTTATCTGGATGGACTGAAGCAGTTCAAGAATCACCAAGACTAGACCCTGACAGTGACTCTGCTACCAGGGATCAGGAATGTACGGTAGCTCAAGGGGAAGAATAACACCATGAAAGAGAGGAGAAGATTTGATAGATTTGTTAGATCAAAATTGTTTCTCAGTGGACAAAGAACAAGAGTGTTAACAAATGATCAGAGATACATTCAGACGCTGTGCAGCTGAAATCTGCAGAGGCCGACCTTAGTTTGCCCCGACCTCCTCCTGTAACTGCTCATTTTGAATGCTGATATAGCTGATCAGACAAAACAAGTCTTGTCATTGTCATGTCAACTTTGTGAGCATGAAGTAGTGATTTGATCGACCGTCTCAGTATTAGTGACGCTCCAGGTAGTATTCATGATCCATGGTGAAATCACTATTTTATATTAGCACATTTGTGACATGACAATACAAACAGAAAATATCCCTTTGAGAAGAGCTAAATCGTGTTGTACATTGTGATGCCAAGTACGTGACAATGGAAATCGGAGGCATTAAAACTTGAAACCAAACAGAGTGAACGGGCTCTGTCCGTCCTCTTTGAGATGAACATGGTAATGTCCAGCTCTGAAAGTAGAAAAAGAGCAAACGTTTTCCTTGCTATATTCGCATTTCGCTGTGAAAAGCTAAGGTGGACAGAAGACGTGTTCAAATTTAAGCAGCATTTTCAGGTTTATCTGCTGTGCGCACAATCTCAGTATCAAAGGAGAAAAGTCCACCAATGCATTAGAAAGAATTGTGGACATTGGGGAAGAAAAGGCCGTGTCTCTTTAGGAAACTAGCGTGTCAGTAAAATAACCCACACCGCTTTCTTTGACCATCTCTAACGACTTTGACTTTACTTAAACCTCTCCTCACCCCTCTCATGTTTACCTCGTGCATTTACAATGTGGATCGAGTGAAATGCATTTGCAGGTGTGAGCATGCACACGTGTATATTACATGTGCACCTGTTTGGTGTATTAGTGGTTGGATCAGGACCTTTGTCACAACACCACATAAAACCACCCTGGTGTCAGGTATTAAACAGGCTGAGTCGGAATAAGCGGTTGCTTCTACTTCATAAATATACACAACCATGAAATAAAAACAAAAATTTGAATATTCCGTAGACACGATTTCAAAAATCTCACTTTACAGTGTGAGGAGCGTGTATCTGGTGCCTTGAGGGGGATCAGTTACGATTGGCTGAGCACTTTATGTCTGCGATGTGGCATCTTAAGTAAACTTGGGAGATGCCCTGACATGCCTGTCATGCAGGATTACGTACCCTCGATCAGTGAGAGAGAAACAGAGACGGTAAAGAAGGCTACTGTGTAATGGGGCAGGTAAGCTCCTCTGAGAAACATTAATTATCCTCAACTCGCAGCATGTCCGTGTGGTGACACGGCCAATCATCAACGGTTCTCCACCTTTATTTTAAAGTTCAGCATATTTGGAACATGGAAAATTACAAAGCAGGCTTAATTGTTCCAGGCCTGCAAATGTCTCGATCAATATGAATATAGAAAATGAGATACCCTATATGAGTGTTCCTTTTCCTGTATGTATAAATTAACGTGGGACGGTCTGATTTCCTTTGTACCTTCATCTTTCCATTTTCTGCCCTTGTTGATTCTTGTAACGATGTTGGACAGTGATGTAGTATAAGCACTGGGTCTGAGAGATTTTGGACGGGGCTAAGTGAAGGCTTGACATGGGAAAATTTCTTGCAGCTCTAAAAGTGACAGCCCTGTAACAATTAGTTGATCGACAGAATATTAATGGGAAACTATTTCGATAATCAATCATTCGTTTCGCTGGTTTCCTCTGACGGTAAACTGAGCATCTTTGGGTTTCGGACTGTTGGTCAGACAAAACAAAACATAACATATAATATATAACATATAAAAAGCATTTTTCACTATTTTCTGACGTTTTAATAGACAAAACAAATAATCGATCAATCTAGGAAATAACTGGCAGATTAATTTTGAAACAGAGTGGGATGAATAAAAGGAATTAAATGTAGAATCCAAATAAAAGGCTGTCAAAGCAGTCATCTTTAGTTATATTTATGAGCAGCTGAAAACAGCAGAGAGTCATAGATGTGGAGACATAACAGCAGTATATAGTGAGAGACTGTGACTTCCTACCCTCTGTGCTGAGTCCTGGACTGGAGGTGAACTGGGCCACATCCACGATTTTGACAGCAAACTGCTGCCCCGTCTCCCTGTTGATGCATCTTCTCACCACGCTGAAGGGACCCCTGAACACAGATGAAAAGACAGACAAACAAACATTTAGCCCATGGTTTGTTGCACGGTACATGTTCTAGCCATCCACTCTGTTAAACCTGCGGGAACGAATTTTATTGGCCATGCAGGGGCTGCGGAAACAAGCTTTAAACCCAACACTGACATACTATATTATATCATCGTCGTGTCTTGTACTGTTCTGTATGTATTTTATTGCTGAGTTTTATGTATTTTAAAGACGGGCACTGCGAACTAGCTTAGGCTATAAATGCTGTGGTTGGTTCATGCTGTATACCGGCTCCTATGCAAATAAACATGAAATAATATCACATAAAGAGTTAACATGGCAAACAGTTGCTTAGTTACACATCCAGCAGATGTGTCAGTCCGATATTGACTCTCCTTTTGGCTTGGTTGTGATCGCCAATGACTCCTGAGGGAAATATCTGCTTCTTTAGCTGCTAAATGCTCCACTGTCTTCACCGTCTGGTTGCTCAGCAGGTAACAGTCAGATGTCAGATGTAAGCCAGTCTGCTGAGGCTAGAAACAACACCGCTGGGAGCAGCGAGACTGAACCAAACCACTGACGTTCAGGGTCTTAAAACCAAAACAACGGACCTAAAGATGCTAAAAGGCTCTGTAGAGCAGAGAGGAACTGCAGAGTTGGGGGAAGATTCACTCACTACGAATGACCCCGTTCACATACACATGAACGTCATAGCGGCATGCACTATGCTGATCTTCCCTCAGGTTTAGCGGCTAACTTCAACTCAACCGAACTCTGACCCCAGATATGTTGACCTCCACAATCCAAGTCTGGTCGGATTCTGGCACTGACGACGGTGAGAGACATCAGAGCACCAATTTCATAATAAGGAAAAATGGGGGAAGATTTTAAGTTGTCTGTCTCTATGTAACTCAACACTCCAATTCTACCAGGTTGGGGATACCAGGTTAAAAAAGTTAGTATTGCAATCATTTACATTCAGATGTAGCATCCAAGTTAGTTACTTTGTAGGAGTGTGTGCTGTGCTCCTTTCCACAAACCATCTAACTGTGAGAGTAGATATGCTGACGTCATTCTCATTACATTTGAGAAGCTGGAACCACAGAAAGTTTGCCAATTTTGCCTAGAAAATGACTTATGATTATTCGATTATCAAAACAGTTGCCAATTATGTTTCCGTTGATCGACTAATCGCTGCAGCTGTAAAAATAGGCACTGCTGTGCTTTTGACATGAAACTACAGAGTCAGAGATATAAACATATTCTCCTACACACCGTTTTTTTCATTTAACCAAAGAACCCAGTTCTCAAACGTTGAGTGTTGTCTTCAACACAAGCAGCCATAAAAGAACTTGGCCTAAATAAAATCATCTAAAATGGTCAACATTTTGATTTAAATCAGAATTGTCAAAGAAGAGCTTAACAAGAATTATTTATGGTGAATATTATGAATTTGAACAGACATTCTTAGGCCACTTTTTGGTACTTGACAGTTTGATACAGTTTTTGATCAGTACCCTCGGTTATAATGCTACTAATTCCAGCTCTGATGTGCACATATGCCAAGATTAGGGCTGGATTAAAAAATGAATCATCATTTTTATTCGAATGATCCAATGTCTATTCTTAAAATCTCGAGATCAATATTTAGATTTATCGCCTTTTCTCCGTTACACCTGTACATCTGCACTAAATCTAATGCGAAGGTCAAATGTCTGCTTTGCGTACGTCGAGTTTTTACAATGTGCACAACAAGGTTATTTTAGGTTAAGTAGTAACGTAGATGATAGCTGCGGTATGAGCCTTGAGTCGCAGTGGTCTACGTTGACCTGCTGCAGTTCACGGGACCGTGGCGCCTCAGGATGGTGAGCTGGCTCTGGATATCTGGAAACTAGACATCACATCGACGAGAGGGATAGACCGAAAAAAAAAAAAAAAGTCTCTGCACACTGTTCTGAGCTCAGTTTGTGTTTGCCTGCTACGAGATGAGGGGCCGTGGAAGTGGAGTGAACGGTGTGTGGATTCTACTTTATTCATTCTGTCCCCGCCGGGGAGCTAATGCTAGCTAGCAGCTGTCTGCAGATGTCAGGCTGACGCCTTGTCAACACAAACAGTGCAGATGTATTAGTGAGCAGACTATTAGTTTCTGTCCTGCGCTCACACTGATCATTACAGTGGATGTCTGCACTGAGTTGAATCATCTGTTGCTTACAGCCGATGTGTAGCTGAATGGGACAGTATTTTTTATTTTTTTTAATATGCGTAATGATCACAACCCTGTAAGTGGTGCAGGTTTTTTGCACATATAGACCTCAAAATATAGAGGTGTCATGTTTTAGTCACTTTTTTCTTGCCAAGGAAAATAAATACTTGGTCCACAGTTTTATAACTGGGAAATGTGTTCAAAATTCAGCACACGATGTGCACTGTAAACATTTTATATTCAAGCAAACACCTGTGTCGCTCACTTGTTGAATGGAGGAGGAATTTAAGTTCCCCGGATGAATTCTGACAAATTCTTTATGCAACATCGGTGTTTATCTGATGTAACCGAATCATCGAGAATTGAATCAAATCAATTGTGGACTCCGACGCCACACATATTCAAAAGCCATGGTCATAGTTTCACTGCCTGTGCATGTGAAGTGGAGTGAATCAAAACGATTATGTCACTGTGAGTATATTGCTTTTGCCTCTGTGTGTTTCTGTTGCTTTTCATCTCTTTCATACTCTCGTCCCTGCCTGATGGGTGAACTGGGAAACGCTGCAGTCAGCCGGGTTCACCAGCAGAGCATCTTTTAACTGGCAAAGAGACTCGGCGACCCCCCACAGACAAACATTCACAATCACTGACACAACCTGCAGCCTTCTGCAAATTACCCATCCAACAGCAAATTACACTCAGCACAAGCTTGCGGTAATACGAAAGCACCCATTTCACAGCTACACAAAACGACACCCCCGGCTGCAGCAGACAACACAACACCAACTGGCTGGAGTCTGAACACAAGCCGTGCTGCTCAAGTGTGTGTGTGTGTGTGTGTGTGTGTGTGTGTGTGTGTCTGTGTGTGCCTGAGCGGGTGAGGAGTCTTTGTGCACAAACACAGACTGGTTGAACAGATGGTGATCAAGCTAAAGCTGCTTAGCATCAGAAGGGTGAGGTAGGACGGCACCATGCCCCAAACATGCAGGAGACACCCACACGAGCACTTTCACACACACATGCGATATAAACATGGATCGAACTCAGACCGAAATAAACAGGATGCCGCTGAGTAAACTGTCACTTTGACCGGGGGGGGGATTGTACAGTGTTCCTCACACACACACACACACACAGAGAAACAAACACTGGCCACTGGGTCACCAGTTTAATGAAGAAACATTCCTCTGTTTCCCCAGTTCACCATCACATATTTATTTTACAGGCTGCTTCTGGGTGCAATTAACCAAAGCGCGCGCACACACACACGCACACACACACACACACACACACGCACACACAGTAAGAGAGTAAGATGGTAAATTCCACATTAACCTGCCAATTCCATCTGTTCCTTCATCGGTCCGTCCACTCATCCCCTGATCCGGCTACATAGAAACATGGCTTCGTCTTCGCTGAAACAAACAGTCAGCTCACTTATTCAAGAAACAATCTGATGACAAGTTGAACTGAATGATACGTGTTGATGTGCATTTTGCAGATTTTAACTCTCTCTACACAGTGGGAGAAATGAAAGAGAGAAATGAAGACTTTCTTCCAGCTTTTTCTAAAGCCTTTTGCTCTGTGAAGAGCCGAGCTCTATGGGGAAATCTCCAGCTCCAACTGAAAGATAACACCAGCTTGCAAACAATGAATTTGTCAATTTCAGGAAGTCAGCACTCGGAGCCGAATGAAAAGTCTCTCTGAGATTAAACTCAGACTCCAACAGGAATATACTTCAAACTTTGTTGGAGCAGGTACATTGGGTCAAAGGGCTCTCATTAGTAATGCAGTCGATTCCCCCTCTGCTGCGTTATCTCCCTCCACGCTATAGTCCAGTCACTTCGCAGCAAATGTCAGGCCTTGCTCGAGACTGTGCGCCGTACGACGACGGACAAGAGGCCCGGGAGGAGCCGGGACAAACAGAGGAAGGGCACAGGAGAGATAGGCGAGATGGGCTACGACGGGAGAAAATACTGTGCCTCGAATACACGCAGCTTACTGGAGGAAATAAAAAGCAAAAAAGGTAGAAACGTGATAGTAAAAAGCTGATGGGACCAGGAGAAGCAGAGAGCGTGCAGGGCTCAGCGATTACTCAATTATCTGAAAAAGACAGCAAAAGTGTGGATTCCAGGGGGAAAAGCTGTTAAATATAAATCAAACAGGTGACACATCAAAAACAGCAACAGTCAGTCAGCAGCAGCCCCGGTGCATCTTCATGTTTTATTATAGTTCAGCTGCTGACAGTCACTGTCTCAGATGTAGGCCTACAACCTTTATGATTAGAGCGGAAATGATCCATTACTCTGTTAGCTGACTGAAATGAAATTAATAACCAACAATTCGGACGATCGCTTAACTGTTAGTTGCTTAACTCAACTCTCATATTTAAGTCACTGGTTCCAGCTTTTGCGCTGCGAGTATTTGCTTTTCCTCCGGACTTCTCTGACTTAACTGAAACACTTTCGGCTTGAAATTACAACTCTCACTAAAGTCGAGGCAAAAAAAAGTGTGCTCCCGCTCACCGTTAAGGAAAGTGACAAAATGTTCCTGGATCCGCACCAGGATGTAACGGGCTCTTTCCCTGGCTCGCCGCCCCATGCCTCCACCACGTCGGGTTCAAATCGGTTCAGTGAAAACGTGCCCTCCGTGGCGGAGGTATAAAAAGAATGACTTAGAGCTGCAGTGACTGGTCCATTTATCGATTAGTCGAACGTATGGAAAATATCCAGCAGCTATTTTAATGATCGATTAATCATTTTTCAAGCAGAAATGCCAAAAAAAAAAAAAAAAAATCCTTCTTTCCCGTTTAATATTTTTGTTGATTGAATATCTCTATCTCTTCAGACAAAACAAGACATTTGAAGACATGACCTTCGACTCGTTACGTACAACGGCCACAAAATATACTTCATATAATCATTACTTCTATTAAACGTAAGGTAATTTTTTTCCTAATAACTTAATAAGCATTTGCCTGGAAAAGGTTTCCTGGAAAGAACGATGTAATTTGGTATTAATACGGAAAACAGAGACAAAGTTTGAGAGAAATGCTGCAGATAAATCCAAAGTAAATATTTACTCGTAATTCATTTAGTACTGGAAACCTACACAGTGTACACGCAGGCTGTGTATGGAAAGCAGCATGTTAGCAGAGCAGCGGCTTCAGTCGTCCATCTGTGTCAACACAGGGTGCATTCACGCACAGTACTGAATGGAGCTCGCCCAAGTTTTAGCAGCACTTAGAGCCCACACACAGTCACTGTAGTTATGTGCATAAAACGACAGAAAATAGACTTCAAGCATAAAAATACACTTCGGGTTGCGGTTCCACACGTATAGCACAAGCCAAACACCAGCCATAAAGCAGCCTGTGTACCACTTAAAACAGACGTGTTAACATCGACACTGAGATAATGCTTTTATAATCGTCACATAGGCTTGGGCAGCATCTATGTTTTCATCCCTGAATACCTCCCCAACATTTCACTGGGGCGATTATCTTATATTATATTATATTATATCACATTATATTACATCATATACACACGTTGTATACGACATTGTAATGGCCCACTGTGCTGTCTGATATCAACTTGGATGGGTTTTGCTGGGATTAAATGCTTTAGACATATATTATTTTACTTTACTGTGAATAGGTGAATAAAGTGAAAAGCCCTCAGTGCGAAGTGACCCAACTGCCGCTCATTTCCGCTTCCACCTGATTCTTCTGTCGGCTAAGTTTCCTATTGTAATAAATCCGTTTACTTTTCAATTTTCTTTTCGTCAACAGAAGAATACTTGAAACACCTGCGTTTCACTTAACTGTATCGCCCAATCTTGTTCACGGATAACCAATGCCGAACACGTGAAATAAAAATAGGCTAATGGAACAGACACACACTTATGGGCAAGGATATATCATGGTCAGTTAATGGTAGTCTTCATCTGAGTGGCAGAGCAAATCGTATAAAAATAATTGAAGCTAGGCCTTCTAAGGGTTTACGTTTTGGCTGAGCAAGATAGATGCAATACAAACGAAAAGGCTTGATTTAGCCCATATGGTTCTAGCGGACCTAATTATCTGGGTTTTGTTATTATGAAGACTTTGTTTTAGTCCGGAGCGCTGCGGAGGGCACACAGGTAGTAGTGCTGTATCCCCAACGCGCCCACCATCTTTCTCCGCCTGCCTGTTCCTCCGGTTGTCTGCATCGTGACGTCGGTGCGTCTGAGTTCGATAGAGAGAGGAGCAAATGTTTTTGACGGTATTAGAATCGAAACAGACTATGGGGGTTTCTAAATACCGTGATATACTTTTACACCATGACACCGCTCAAACCTATAATCACGTTATTCATTTTTTTTGTTAGTTTCACCCACAGGGATGCACCGTGTGTGTGTGTGTGTGTGTGTGTGTGTGTGTTGGGCATGTGTGTTGGGCATGTGTTGGGCAAAGAGGTACTCTGGAGCAGATGAGAGGCTTATTCACAGCAGCCTGGGCAAGCATTAAGAAAAAGGTTTAAGAGGCACAATCTCCTGCACACATCAGGCTCGAAATACTGCAAAGTAGGAAAGATTAACTTTAGAAATCTGTCAGCAGAGAGGGGGTAAAGGAAGGCAGACGCAGGCAGAGCATGAGAGGGGGAAAAACTGCTTTGAAACGAATATGCCTCAAGTGGCGGAACTGGGCGTCTTGGAAGAAATCAACTGTACGTGGAGGAGCCATTCTGGCGCTGAATGGGACTCAGCTGCACACCGCGTCAGCCATTATAGCTCTGAATAGAAGTCAGCTGCACATCGGCTGTTCTGACGATTTCTGCACTTTAGCCACCCTCACTAAAATAACAGGAAGAGGGAGAGAGACAGGAAGGAGAAACATGGACAGGAAGAGAAAAAAGTGACAGTAGAGAAGCAGGGTGAGTCCCATCTTTGCAATTTGTACACTTCCTCTTTTGTCTCTAGAGTTTATCCATACTGTGAGCGAGATTACATGCAGCCCAGTACTGAATTGAATACAGCATAAATTATGGATTATGGGGGCAGGGTTGACCAAGGTTACTCAAAAATGTGTTGATTGCATTAGGTCACGATGTTCATTTAAATCTTTCTTCTTGGAATTATGATTTATTATCTTATTATTGTCTAGTAATTACATGAAATGGGGTTTTCAAGGTCACAACATGCTGCTTAATGCCTGTCATTTCTCGTCTGTGCCGTGCATTTATCAAATAACAGTGCGGATCAAGTTTTAAACTCTACTTTAACCTTTCAACACACTGACGACATGACGTGCAAATGCTTGGGATGAGACAATTAACTCCACTACACATTCAGTACAGTAAGAGTTTGGATTACTGTGTTAAAACAACGTAACACCCATCATTATGCGTGGAAGATACTGTCTGGTTATCGGGCTTTCAATATCTCCCAGAACAGGGGCTAAATAGATGAAATCATAGCATGTACAGTGTGTACACGCCATTATTGATGTTTTATATAACGTGTATTTAATATTTAATGTAAAACAAAACCTGACAAGCCTGTGGAGTTTTAAATAGGACAGTCGCAAATGAGCTCTGCTGCTGGCTCTATAATTAATTCATTGTGATGTGGCCACTTCTTCAGTAATTGCTGTCAGCTTCAGTCACAGTAACAAGAAGACTTTTGTTCCATTTCTGATCATATCTCCTCGTTCACTTAACCTTTCTTAATTTCTTTTACTGATCCTTATGGACCAGCAGTCGCAGTGAGAGGAGACAGCGCTGAGCCGAAGTGAATAAGACTGTGTTTCCGTGCTAACTAGATATGGGGGCGAGTGGAGAGGACTGTCTCCAGAGTAGAAAGTAAATGTGTGTGACCTTTAGTGCCACAGTTCACATGACCACGACAACACAACTCCTGACCTGTACGCTCTGCACTTCGGCTGACCTCACAGGTAGGATGTGCTGCTGTAACCTGGGACCTTAAATTGCTGATACTATAAATGACGCTGAAAGAGGATGAGGGAAAAGACTTGGAGGAGGGAAAAGCATTTGCTGCATTCCACGTCACGGTAACCGAAGGGAATTTACGACAACATCAAAAAGATAGGGTGCGCTATATTGCTTGCCATCTATCTGCATCTTCCTGTGTGTATTGCCGTAGTAAAAGGTAATTTGCAGGCCGAACTCTTTCCCAACTTCATCAATCACCCAGTGTCTCATTCGGTAAATGTCACCAGCTTTACGAGACACAAGTCCAGAGCGTCATTCACGCTCAGGCGACGGCTCGTGGGCCAGCCTGTGGTGAGGACAGCTCTACCTCCGAGCGCACGTGCGTGTCAGTCAGGTCATCGGAAACAAAGAAAGAGGAAGTTGCAGTAAGCTGCTCTACATCAGGATGGTCTGCTCAACTGTGTCGCCAGCTCCTGATGGAGATGACGGTCGCGTTCACGCAGTTATTAGGTTAGACCGCCACCTCTAGCGTTTCAGTTAATGCTGCGCTCAAGTGATCTGTTCGATTCTCTAAGCATCAACAATGAAATAATCAAATAATCTTATCTTGAAAGAAAGACGAAACAGTTCGTGCATTCAGAGGAACCAAAGATGAAAAAAGAAAGCATAAAAAAGAGATAATGTAGAAATAATTGCACTCTTACTCTCATCAGCGAAAGCCGTACACAATTAGACTGATATGAGACAAATGTTCCTTTCGCTTGATTAGACGACAATACGCTGGAGATGTTTCCTAGCAGTCGCTTAACACATTACTTAAGTCTTCGCTAGCCAAGGCAGTTCTTAAGTTTTAATTGTGCAGCCCAATTTAGCAAACCACTTTGGAACTAGCTGGGAGTTCCTAAGAACTTAAGAAGGACTTCACGTTCGGACTTGTGACGGCTTTAGGAATAACTGGTGCAGCCCAATCCTGAGGAGCAGCAGCTATCGAGATCAGGCTCCAGACAAGTGTGGGATAAGTGACTGATTGACCGACCAGCTGAATCTCATCATCCTTAAGTCCTGAAGAAGCGAGAGCGCTCAGCTTTGACGCCGGGGGAACTGTTAAATAGTACATCTTTGACTTTTCTCTGCCTCTCTCCGTCTTTCTCACCCATGTAGCAACACACGCACCGACTCGGCTGCTGACAGTGAAGCTCCGCTCAGCTGCCGCAGTGCGTTTTGACACTCAGATAAAATAAGTTATGGTAAAGTGACAAAAAAAAAGGAAAAAAAAGGGAAAAAGAAGAAAATTGGAGCAAAAATGGCGTAGGTCCGACACAAACGCAGCTTGGTACATTAGGGACACAGACCCAGAGAACACGGGCTCTGATGGAGTGCGGCGAAAATTCACAGGCCTGCAGTTTATGAAGTGAACAAAGCCGCCCTACCTGCCCCCAAGTGAACAAGATACAAAGGCAAAGACAGTGGAGAAGGAGAAAGTTAGAGAATACACATATACACAGAGAGGAAGAGGGATGGCCTGGGGGTGGACACGACAATAGATCTTGTGGTTAATGCAGGCAAACTGAGCAATGAGAACGATACTGATTCATAATACGTCATTAGGCTGTCCTCCTTAATACTTTGCCTCCCTTGTTTGATGAATATACAATGTGTAATGCTGGATTACAGTGCTATGAAAGTATCTAACAGACTGAAAAACCACTGACCCATATCTCAATGTAATAATCGTAAAATGGGTTATGTTGTGTCCCTTGTACTGACCAAAGGCCGCTGTGGGTTGTGTGAGTAGGAAGTACATAATAGCATAATTCTGTTATGAACAGTCCCCTCTATTCTCCTGGCTAAAGGCGCGTGCGTGTGTGTGTGTGTGTGTGTGTCAGTGTGTGTATGTGTCAGTGTGTGTGTGTGTGCGTGTGTGTGCGTACATGAACATTACAGCTGGACCTTGTGTCTCAGGATGTCATGTCATTTTTTTTTGGGATGATAATTTAGTAATTTCTAATATGTCATTTTGCTAATGTGATTATCAGCAAGACTTACAGAAGTTATGGCCCCGCATCACCATTACTGCGAGAGAAAGGTCCCGGCCAGCTAATAATAAGCAGTAGTTTGATTTTCTTTTCAGGCCTCGCAAGATCACTTTGGTTCAGTAGTTTAAGCCCTGTGTGTTAAACTGAAACAGATAACCGTCTTATACTGATATAAGGATATGTTCCCCTCTTCATTACAGAATATTATCTGCTCTGCGTTACTTCCTGAGCTGATGATGAGCTGGTTTGTGACTGAAGGAAAGTAACAGAAATGCCAGAGTTCACAGATGGGAAGCCAGTGAGGGATCCTGTTCTTTCCGCTGCACTAGTGACTCCTACTGGTCGGTTGGGGCAAAGTCATCGAAGATAGTGGGAACTCAGGTGGTACCAGCCTCTTTTTTTTAAATTTTCTTCGCAATTTACTGATTATTTTCTTAATTATTAGATTAATCATTTAATCTATAACACATCAGCAAACAATACAAAATGTCCCAGATCCCGACGTGATGTCTTCAGATTACTTGTTTTGTCCGACCAACAGTCCAAAACACTAAGATATTCAGTTTACTACCGTAGAAGACAGAAAATATCGACATTTGAGAAGCTGGAACCAGTTCAGTTTATTATCGAAACGGTTGCCGATTCATTTTCTGTCGTTCGACTAATCAATTGATCGACTAACTGTTTCATGTCTAGTGTTGTCCATAAAATGTAAGAAAATAGTGAATAAATAGCAATCAGATGTAGAGACATTGCTTTTTCTGACCAACAATCCAAAACCCAAAGATACTCGGTTTATTATCATTTATGCTTTTTAAAAATAAAAATTAATTAATTTAAAAAAAAAAAGCAAATCCTCAAATTTAAGAAGCTGGTGCCGGCGAATGTTTCGCACTTTTGTCTGAGAAATGACTGAAACAATAAATCGATTATCAAAATAGTTCCAGATTAATTTTCTATCAGTCAGCTGAATAATTGTTTTAGCTCGTCAAAACCCGCTGCAGTGACAAAGACCACTGAGCAAAGGGAATTAGGTATTTCCAACAGAGTATGACAAAATAAATAAGAAAAAAATATTAGCGCTGTACCCGACCTGTGACATTCAGGGTCGACTCGGAGGCGGGGAGTTATGGAGAAGTTGCGGCGGAGGCCGGAGGTGACAGGAAGGTGTCGGCATTTGAATTTGTCACGCTAGTGGTTCATGCTTTAACTTATCGATCGATATTTTTCATTTTTATTAATGCTCATTATAACTGACATCTTTCCCTCTATACACTTTACCTTCCACCAACCTACATTGACGTTTTAATGTCTTCATCCCTTTTCCACACGGTCAGAGAAATAGAAAGTATGTCCCCTGGTCATAGTTCAGTTATAACGTCCTAGCGCAGCACAGAGCATCTCTCCTGCTGCTGAAAGCTTCAGTCAATCAAACTGAAAAGAAGGGGAGCTTATTCCAGCATCCCCGTTTCCATTATCCCCTCTGTTTCCTGCGTATTTTGAGACAAAACTCTGTGTGTAGAGGTTTGCAGCCTGCCATGCTACTACGCTGCTTTGCTCTGTGTACAATGACACAGCTAAAACAAAATGAAAGAAAAATAAAAGTAATTCGGAAGGTAAAATGTGAGTCGAATCAGGGGCTTCTCGACTGATGATGATGAGGATGCCGCTCTAAAAATCTACATTTTATTCTAGAGGACAAGGTAATGTCACCAAATTTCTTGCTTTGTCCAATAAACACCAAAAAAATTCAATATAATATAAAGTAAGAGTTAAAAATGAGTTAAACAATAATTTGATTATCAAAATAGTGATTAACAGCTGATTAATTTTCTTTTAATCAACTCATTGATGAATTATTAAAGCCTTAATATATATCATTTCTATGCCTCTCTCATCCTTTGTGTTCATGTTATTCTGTCTTGCACAAAATAAATATGCACAGAAGAATCTGATACCGGGGATGTTTTAAGCTGAACGCGATGCAAACTTCTGCAAGGCAAGAGCAGCTGAGTGAGACGAGAAGCCTCATGAATAGTTGTGGAAAATCACAGCATCACAGCACAACATCTCTCAGCGTGTTCTGACGCACAAAAAAACCCCCACGAGAGCACAACACTGTTTCAGATCATAGCAGGGTCTCCGTGTGTGAGGATGTGAGAGCCGCTACCAATATATCAACAAGTGCAGTTGTTTAGAGACGTGTGTGTGTGTGTGTGTGTGTGTGTGTGTGTCAGGCGCACTGCTGTATGCCACAAATTCAATTAAATGTCCGACATTTCCCAGCTTCTGCCCGAGGAGACAAGAGGAGCAGAAAATGGGAAACCAGAAAAAAAGAACTGGGAAAGAACTGAGTAAAACAGCCGTTAGAGCAAAGTCTAGCCAAAGCAAGTGTGACTATGCGTGAAAGAGAGAGACAGATAATTAAAGGTTTTCATCGACTTTAGACGAGGAAAGGAAAAAAAAAAAAAAAGAAATCAGGGAATTACACCTACACATCCACATCTTTACTTCTACTCTTCCTATCATCTTCTCACCCCCCCCCCCATTACCCTACAGCTTCTTTTTTCCTATTTTCTCATCAATGGCCCACTCTGCCACCTCCTGTGTCTGTATCCGTGCCGCCATCTCTCTCTCTCCTCGCTCCGGCACAGTGGTTATGTAAGGAGGCAGAGCTAGGCAGCTTATTTACGCTCCCATGGGGATTAGGCAGAAGCCTGGACATGCCAGCACCTGCAATGCTCATTGGCAGTCCGCGAATACACACACACACACACACACACACACACACATTCACACAGAGGGCACTGCCGCAGAGGCGACAGGCTTTCCCTAAAAACCCACTCACAGACAAGCTCGCCAGGGTGTAAGATGTACTTTCATGTGCTCGTGCAGTGGTAGCAGCAGTAGGCCACCAGGTTTAGGCAGATAAATTATGTTTGAGATTAGATGCCGAGCCACGTACTTCGGTGTGGGGTTTATGATCAAAGACTGCTTTAATATTTCAGCCATTTTTGGTGCGCTCATGAATAGTGAAAATTGTTGAGAGGACGTGGACGTCATTGTACCAAGCAGTTGCATACAGCAGTGAAGTTATAAATATTCATAATAGCCGTGCACACCCCTCATTTTGTGATGCTCTGAGCGTCTCTATCCATTTTGTGTTGTGGCAAAGAAGTGCGTCAAGCAACTGGGTTCAACCATGGGCCAGTTTATTCTCCAGCACTGTTCAGTGGAGAGGGGCAACATAGTTTTACAAGCAGTGGAGATGGAGGCATCTACTGTATGGTGCAGATGTTTTATTTGTTATTTTATTTCATCTAAGTTTGCTTTACAATTGTATTTGAATGCAGATAAGCGAGTGAGGGCCGATTATTTGATACTTATTTGGCAAAATTACTCAAATATATACTATATACTTGGTGCAAGAAAAAGTATCAGAGAAACAAACAAAAAAAAAAAAAAAAAGTCAGGATCAAAACTACCAACCAAGTCAAAAATCAATTCCCTGAAGTACAACTCTTCAATTCAAGTGCAATTCTTAATCCACTTCAAAAAGATAATTCAGCAGTTCCTTTTCAAACTTCGGTTACACACCACCCCACCATTTCATTAAGATTTTATTCCTCGCCTGTAAATTAACTTAGAAGTAATAAATAGTAATAATTTCATAAATCTAAATCGTGCAGTATCAGCTGCAGTTTCTGTCCTGTATATCAGATTTCCGTGCAGGGAGGGTCACCTCTTAGGAGGTTCTTCAATCGCTTCAGAAACAGGGGAGCCACATGTGTGTCAAAGCAGCAGGGTAAACACGGTTCTTTTATAAAGGAACAACACTTACAGAGCAACAGAGCTTACAGAGAACACAAAAGAAATGATTTATTCCAGGAAAATACCAAGGACAACAAATGCTTTTTAAAAGGTCCAGCGCGTAGGATTAAGGGCAGAAATGGATATAGTATACATAAGAATGTTTTCATTAGTGAAACTAAGAATGGTTGTGTTTTCAGAGAATCAGCCCTTCATATCTACATAGGGAGCCTATTCTCTTCCATTAAGCCCACCGTGTTGCAATGGCAGTAACACAGTAGCCCAGAGTGGACAAACAGAAACCGGGCTCTAGGGAGGGCCTTTTGCATTTTTTCGTTACCTGAAGGCCACCGTAGGTTCTTCCACACTATTGGAAAGGGAGGGGTGAGGGGAGGGGTATTCAGGTGGTTGCCGTCTGCAACCTCACCGCTAGATGCCAATAAATCCTACACACTGGTCCGTTAAGGTATATATTTTTTTAATTTTCTATGTTTTGGCTTTTTCATAGTGGAGCAACTATGACAAGTTTTCACAAGTTTTCATCCTTGAGCTGAGACCAGCTAACAAGCTCCTGCTATGAATACCGCAGACTTTTTTTTACAGTGGAGAAAGAATTCAAGAAACATCCAGTCGCTGTTTGTGCATCACAGCTAATGCAAAGTGCAAAATTAGATTTTTTTTTGTACAGAGTGTCAGTTAGCCGGCTGCTGCACTGCCTCCAGGGACCACACTGTTCATTGGCATGTTGTTAGAGCAGATTTTCAACCAGTGATGCCGTGGTGATCTAAGTTCATCCTCATCAATTCCCACGCCACTAACCTCTATTCGATTAGACCTTTTTCTTTTTTTTGTACTGGTGAGGCTGTTGTGCTACATTTTTCAAAAGAGCCCGGGTCCTTCGGTGGATTGAGATGGAGGAGTTTATGAAACCTCTTGGCTCTGATGTGTTAATGTGGGATCACAGTGAACGGCAGATAAAATGAAGAAGAGGGGAGGGGATGAAAACATTAGGATATTAGGATTCTGTCTGAGTCATCACACAGACACGGAGAACGTAGAAAATGGTAACCGCTGCTCTGCTCTTACATTTGTGCTCACAATGCTTCGACTACCGTCTTAAGGAGTTTATAAGACGGGGGTTCGGAAGTTGTCTTTCCCAAATTAAACCACTTTGCAGAGGCAATAGTGAGTCAAGACAATATCTACCGAACGCAGGCATCTACAGAACAGGCTTACGATCTCATCCACTCACCTTGACGCTTTTCACCCAAACACACAATGGAGGTGTTCAGCATCAACACTGCCTTAACTGCTAATAACTTGAGTTACAGTTACAGCAAGAAACAAAAGAGGAGACCGAGAGCAAAAAAGAACAGACAGCTGGTGTAAGGAAAAAAAAGTCAGTGCTCTTGTTCGGTCAACACTTTGTGTTCATTGAGATTCAAACTCCAGTCTAGGACCCACTCATCCAAATCCAACCCTCTAACCATCCTGACTACGCTCCAATGCTGCAGGAACAATGTGGAAAAAAATAACCACAATACTGACGCCGGTGATTTCGAATCAAAGTCTTTTTGCCCAGCTAATCTGGTCTGGTCTGGCCTCAGTCTGCCGTCCGCTGGTGCTGGTGGTGGTGCTGTGCAGGCCTGTGGAATGGGGCCAGGGCAGCGACAAATGCGCACAGTTCGGAAGACAGAGGTCCACTGGGCGTTTGCACTGAATGCACTTCACGCCGGAAATGGGTCACACAACCTCAAATTCATTATTACCAATTACAACCGTGTGGTGATGATGGCAGAGAGTTGACAACCCAACTCGGCCGCAGAGAGAGCGATATGCACTCCGATCAATCTCAAAAGCCCCGATTGGAAATACTTCGGATTCTGGTCAGTAGACGGCAAAATTGTGGAACCTGGAGACAAAGTTGCATGCAGGCTAGGCAAGCTACAGTTAGCCTAGCATTCCAGCACTAGCAACGTGGAGGGCACATCTGGAAAATACGCCCCCAAGTAGTTATGACTCTCGTACGTACATAACACCCAAAAATAGATATTCAAATGGTTCAGACCTATGTGTGTTCTCAGAAGGAATAATCAAACGACATTTTGGGGCAATTTTGACAACGCTACTCCCTGACTCTGGAAGGAACAGGGAGGACAGGAACAGAGGACCGGAGAAAGAAAAAGACAGGGGGTGGGGGAGGGGTTGAAGATGATTAGTTGTGACAGGAAGTCCCACTGCGGTCTCCGATTACAGAATCCTCTTCACCCTCCCTTTCAACCTCCCCTTGCACCCTTCTGTTCTACCAGCTAGTCCCAGGTGAGGGGTGAAGCACACGATAACCCGGATGAGATGTAGTTTTTTTACTAGAGTAAAAGTACTCTAGTAATATTACTCTGTAATATTGACAAACGAGATGGATGCAACGTATCAGACAGCAGCTGGAATATAAAAGAATCAGTCTATGAAGGTCAAGATGTTAGGAGTAGTTCAAGCCTCATTTTACCTTACCAGCTGGACAAGTGGGCAACTGGCCCGGGGCTGAGACCCCCAGGGGACCCAAAATGACCAGGTTTACTCCATATCATATGAGTCTATTTGTTAGAAATGTCGGGTCCTCCATCCTCCATCTTGTTGCCTGGTCTTGTAGAGGGACCCTGTGTCATAATCTAGTTTTAAGACTTGAATTGTTTTAGTTTATATTGTGGTCGTTTGTTATAAAGTGTTTTATCAAATTGCCTCCATTTTTCCAGGGTGTAAAGTAATTCAAAGACAGAAAACCTCAGGTAAGGTAGTGTTATTCAATCTTAGGAGAACCAACAATCATCTTGATTATCAATACACTGGATGATTATGAACTGGGAAAACTAGCAAATACCCACAAACAAGAAACCGGAGGGAACTTTTTGGCATTTTTGCTCGGAGCCTGGCAATGTAGACATTAATCGAAAAGTTTAGGCAGATGATGAAGGGACTGAGCTAGTGAACAAAACCATGTGATAAAATAAAAGCATTGATCATTCCGTTTCTGGTGAGGGGAGTGTGTGAGCGTGTGTGTTTTGGGGGCTTTGCAGTTGTCAGTTGAGGAGGAGGGAAGGCATGAATAGTGACATCTGAGTCCTGCAGTTAAGGGCCTTTCCTGCCTCCTCCCACGCAGCTGTGAGCTGCGAGTTCCCAGGTGGCCGAGCGAAAAGAGACCCTCGTCATTTTTGCTTGATTTCTGACCCCAAACTCTGACGCTCGCTAACAGGCATTACAATCGCCACAGATTTATTCTGCCTGAATTAAGGATAAACGTCAGCCTGAATGAATCTGTATGATGCAAACTGATCTTTGCTTTAGTATTTCTGATACTTTTTTGGCTTTTTTATTTGGCAGAATGTTCTTCCGCCGATGCTACTGCTTTGTATCTGTATCTCTACCCAGTTTCATTAATACTTTCCTGCTTAGTATATGCTATTGCTGAAATTCCTGTCTATTTTCGTTTAATCCCCATTTATTGTATTCTTTTATTCAAGTATTAATTTTTTAAAACTCGCCCGATGTCCACTTCCATCTGATCTGAGGCGTAGCTCTGCTATGTGGACAGCGAGGCCAGGTACAGCCGGCAGTAACCTCCAACAAAGTAGCACCGATGTCAAAAGCTCATGACCTCCGCAGTGCATAGGAGTGAAGGAGGAAAAATACTCTGTGTTTAAATAAAGACAGGTCTTAATGAAGCCTCAGGGAAACACGTGTCAGGGGGGCATGAGAATTAACAGCAGGGCAAGAAGGTGAGAGGAGGACAAAGCAAGGAATGAAGAGGAGGAGAGGAGTTGGTGAGGACGTGAATGAATTGAAAAACAAACAACAAAAAAAAGCCAGAGGAAGGAAAATCCTCTGGTCCAATCTTCTGAGTGTTTTGGGTCGTGAGCCAAGCGTGAGATTTGCTGCCGGATGTTGTTTCGGGACCGTCTGCACACAGAGGGGAGGCACTCTCTGGATTAACTGGCTGATTTATTGCCGAACTTTGAGTAAGTACCCAATCAGCTCTGTGAGAAATGCCCATTCTTTACAGTATACTGGAAACAATTAATGCAAGATTTTCCTCACATCAAAGTTCAAAATTATTTCAACTAACTCAATGTCCCAAGATAATAAGGCGTCCCAACTGCTACCTGATGTGTGTATCTGTGATCTGCTGAAACATTAATGGGGCCGATGGACCCACTGCTAAATCAGTGATAAGCCGAGGAGCCGGGAGAAGACAACATGTTTAAGGTGATAGTCTGAAGCCCACTAAGATCTAGGGTCCAAAGAAGCCTAGAAAGGCCCAAGAGCCTTTGTGTGTTTTGGAGTGTGCGTGTGTGCAGTGGAGGCCTACACACACAGGCAAGATCACTACACAAAGTCTTCCCTCATAATGTATTAAGAACAAAACCACAATCCATCTGTAGACCCACACACTCACATGGAGTCTCCTCGAAATTATACACAAATACAGTCTGAGAGCGAGGTCCGTGCCTTCGGGTGTTTCGGCTTCCCTTCTAGCACTGTGCCGGCTTACAGCTCAGAGAGAGGACACTGGACCAGGTATTTACAGGACAGCGCGACATAATGTAACCGCCGAAGATTTTAGCTTCATCATAGACAAGGAATCAGAGAGATGCCTGTGAGAACAACCACAGGCGCAATCAGCCCACGAGAAGAGTTAGAATGAGGTTTCAATGAAAGAGGTCAGAGGTCAGGAGCCAGTGGTGAAAAGCAAAGCCCCCACAGAAACTGGCCGATGGCGACCAACAGCTCAACAGTGATTTAGTTCTAATGTTGAATGATGTGGAAATTAGGGTTGCAACTAGTTCAGATCATCAGTTATTGATTGATCATTTTCATTATCAATCAATAACTATTATTTCAATTAATCAAATAATTGTTCAGTCTATACAATGTCAGAAAACGGAAGAATTACGATTTCCAAGCACCCGAGCCTTCAGATTGTTTACTCTGACTGACAGACAAACCAATCCTCAAAGACATTAAATCTACAACAAAGACTGCAACTACTCGAGTTATTTTCCTATTAACTCGACAATTATTTTTTAAATTTATTGATTCATTTTTTGGTCTATGAAATGAAACGTATTCTTTTGTCTGACCATCAGTCCAAAGATATAAAAGAGAGAGAAGCGGCAAATCCTCACATTCAAGAAGCTGCGAGTAGAAAATGTTTGGAGTAATAAATGACTGAACATATCGTTTCAGCCCTTTTTACAATCATTTAACGATAAAAAAAAAGCAGCAAATCCTAATGTTCGGACAGATGAAAATGAAGCGTTGAAAATTTTGGGTTTTGCACCCAGCTAGAGAAATACCTTGGGCTGTGGAAAAATTTAAACAGGCATCGATTTATCGATTAATCGATAAATCGATAAAAGAATCAGCAGATTAATTGGGAATGAAAATAATCATTAGTTGCAGCCCTGTTGTCAATAAACAATAGCTCCTCTAGGAGGAGGGGGTGTTTGTATTGTGTAAAGCACTTATTTACATCGTGTTTGTATGAAAAGGGCTATTTAAATAAAGTCTAATTGATTGATTGATTGATTATAGCTGGTACTTTTCTAATGATTGTGTATGGGGAGAAGGCTTCTCAGGGTTCACTAGTTTGTATTTTATGAAAAATCTACTGAATTAATTCATGGAACAAATAAAGATGAGCAAAATGTTCTTCCAGTGCAAACGGAGCTGAAGCTCTCAGAGAATTTTCCAGACTGTGGAGGTGAAAAACTGATGAAAATATCGCTTCTGAAATATTTACCCTCTTTATCAGAGTAAAACGGAAAACCCTTGTCTGAAGAAGAAGCATTTTAATTACAGGAAGCAGAGGAATTTATGGGAAACGTGTTGTTAATCTTAAACAGCACAAACAAACCACAGGCATGAGATAAAGCCAGTACTAAAGACTGTTGTTTGTACAGTGTTCTCATTTGTTTATGGTAATCATACTAATTAAATTAAAACTAATCAGAATTACCAGTAATATCATGGGGCTTAAAACTGTTTCATATATCACTTTTAAAAGCAAAGAATTAAAATGATCCCATTATTTTTTTTAAATGAACTGCGCTGATGCAATGTAGGATTTTTTCATTAATAAAGTGCTGTGAAATTATAAACAGAAGGCCTGATTATCTGCTTTGCGTTTTTCATTTGGTCTAATTTGGGAGCTCTCGAGCTTGATTCCCACTGCAGACTAGTTTTGCATCGAAAGCAAAGAGGAAGGAAATGATAAATGATGCCAATATTGAACAGCTCCAGAGGGCTATGAAGCCATCATCGCAGCTCAAATCACAATGTTTCCGTTGCAAGAAAGAAAATCCAACACCTGCTATCTTTACTTTCATGGTACCGGCCAGAACCACGGGTTTCCAAATTAGCTGGGGTTCACTGCTGCACTGCAGGTCATCAGCAAAGCAGGAGAGGTTCATATTCTTGGTTAGAATTTAGGACAGGGCTGAGTCCTGTTTCCTGTGTTAGACTGGTCTACGTTCCAACAGCCACAAAAAATAGCGGTCAGCACCACAGCCTCATTAACAGAACAGAAATATGCCCTTCTAAAGGATTATTACACCAAGCCAGACCTAAAAGCCTAAAGCCGCTCTACTGGGAATCCAACCACAGACATCAGCCTCTGCCACTCTGATGCACTCGGCTGACCACAACCCATCAAGATCCTCAGGAATAAGGAGTGGAAACTGTGACACTAAATCCCTGGCATCCTCCCTGTGCTGAACACAACTCCAAAACACTGTTCACCCTGCAGAGCTTTGGCACAGACAAATCAATGAAATCAATCGAAACCTTTGATTAACACTGCGGTGCATTTAAATGATGAAAAGGTGAGGTAAGTGCAACAGAAAAGCTGCTGGATTTTTACCAACAAAACGACCGTAAATTTGTCTTTTCCCTGATGAAGAGTCCAGTCTTGTTTCCCAGAGCAATTAATCACGTCCTGGATCGAGACAGACAGAGGAGAGTGCAAGAGAGAAAATGGTGTGTGTGTGTGTGTGTGTGTGTGTGTAGGTACTTTGCGTCCTCTGTGAAGTGAATCTGCACAGTGGTCAGCATATTGGCTCTGCCATTTCCTCCTAGCTCGGGCTGTAGTCTATAAAACTTAATGATCCCACTGAGCTGGCGTGGGCACACAAAAATGCGTGCAAACACACCTACACTCATCGGTATGTGTATATGAATGCAGAGACACGTAAACGACCACGCGTGTTCCATTAATCCCACATACAAAGACACACTTCACGATGCCTTGCAGTCCTGACTTTTAAGGCTCAGATGATTTGGGGGCAGGAGGTTTCCTCCCTGTCTCTTTAGATCTCACACACACTTCAGCTGTAAGCCTCCTTACGTAACACTGCTCCCAAACTTCCACTGCGCTGCCAGAGATTTCTGTGTGTGTGTGTGTGTGTGTGTGATATTCATTGGGCCATGAGGATCATTTCACTGGTCAGTAAACACTGTTCTAAGCAACAGCCACTGTCCTGAACTTGTTATTCTCAGTGCGGCCAAAAAAGAGAAATCAAGGAGACATGAAGGACGGAACAAGAACGAGTGAGAGTGAACGGTGGCAAAAATTTGCAGTTATACTTTGGAACCACACACATCAACACAATATTGGTTAAAAATGCACACATACGCAGACCGCACTGTCATAACATTTGGTTAATTCACATAAGGAAGAAACATTACTCTGCTTCTAAACTCTCAGAGAATCGTTCTTTATTCATTTTTCAATGATACAAGAGAGGAGGAAAGGTTGAGGACTGGAGAGCAGAGGAGAGGAGAAGGCAGGACAGGAGAGGAGAGGGGAGGAGGAAAAGCAGAGGCTGGGGAGGAAAGAAAGGGGAGGAATGACGGAGGAGAGGAGAGGAAAGTTCACGTGTCCAGTGATGAAGACAGGATGAAAACTGATGTTGAGACTGATGAAAAGACAGACTGACAGCAAGGGTTTAAGAATAATCACAAAGCCCGTTTCATCCCAGCCAAAAATAAAAAGCAGTCACAGAGAAAACTGAGAAACACGAGAGAAAAACTTGGAGGGCAGTGGACAGAGACACGTGGGCATCTTGTACAGACACATTCATACACACAAGTTTATATTGGAGAAAATGGATCTTATCATTCTGTGTTGTAAACGTCTGTTGAGAGCTCTCTCTGGGATATAAAAAAGCAATATTGCTAACAGATGTCACATTACAGTATCACATTAATGTGATCTGGCCTGCTGGCTGTAAGTGAAGAGGAAAAGAGAAGTAGAGGAAACTGTCACCGGGTGACAATCTTTACTTCTCTGCACATGGATACACACACTGGAAAGTGTTGTCTCTAATATATCTTAATTAGCCGCCAACTGTTTTATGTTAATCCCTCTTCTTCCAACAGCCACACTCTGTCGTCTTCACACTGTCACTCTACTCGCATTTCTTTTCCTTTTCTCTTTATCCGCTGTGCAAACGCCAAGGCCTTAACTAGCCAGATGCCTACAGGCCAGATGCCTACCTAGTGGCCTTGGGGAATATAAAAGGCTAAACACGCACACACACACACACACACACACACGGACACACAGGGACACACAAACACACACGCTCGCAAAGACAGGTGCACACGCATGCTGAATGTGCAAAACGCTGCGGTAGCTCTTACTGGATGGGTAAATGCATTGAGACCTTCCCATCGTCATTGTACAGTCTGACCCTTCCCAATCGCACAGTGACTGCGCAGGGAAAACTGTAGTCATACTTGTGTCAGTCAAAGCGCTTTCTCTGTCTGCAGCCGTGCAGTGTCATGGCAACACGGTGTTCACAATGAGCGCCTGGATAATGAAAAAACTGCATTTTATCAGACGGTACTGGGCGTCGGAAAAGGGGTTTGCTCCTATAATAATAATAATAATATTACAAGAAACAGTCGAGACTGTGCAACTCTCTGCAGCAATAATTATGTGTGTTTCTTAATTGTGCACTTTCAGGTGTACAATTAAAAATAAAAGGCTCGGAGATATTATGTGATTCAAGAAGGTCAAAGAAGGTGTTGATGCAATGCAGTCTTTGCTCAAACACCTGATCGATTAGATTAGTAATATTAATGGGAAACGATTTGTTAAATTTTTAAGTAATTCATCAAGACATAATGCAATAAATTTGTTGGTTCCAGCTTCTCAAACGTGATGACTGGCTGACTTTCAGCTGTTTCAAATTGTAAATTAATTTAGATTTTCTGATCGTGCTGAAAACTGCAAAACTGGGATTTTAAGTCACGTTCCGCTCTGCTAACTTGTAAAGACAATCTGTGTTTGTTTGTGACATTTTATGGACTGAATAATTTCAATTATTTGGAAAAAATAAATAAATAAATAAAATCAACAGATTAATAAATAATGAAAATAATCAGCTGCAACTCTAACTGAAGGTGTATTGTGTTGTTTGTGGTGTGATGTGCAATATGGTTTCTTCTGTTGTCAGCACTAAGAATCATAGCTCAACCAGTACTGGACTTACAAGGCCAGATTTCCATCCAAATGTATCCAAACCTCATTTCGAGAAAAACGGTTGAAAAAACGCGTTTTAATGCATGTTTTCTTCCACGACCATTATAATGGGAGTCGGTTCATCATGATTAACTGCTGGTGGTGCCAATTTTCCAGTTGGGTGCCAGTAAACTGTTGCAGAAAAGAGCGCCAGTCAAACCGAAAAATGGTGACAAACAGAGCAGAAAACGTGGAAGTATGCCATCTAAGTTTGTTTCATGTATTCATTTGAGGGACGTTACTGGATCCTCATCGCTCCACTCAGGCTTCCAGTCTATTTTTATTTATTCGTCTGTTTCCATGGCGCTTTTTACATTTTGCTTTGAGAGATGCACCAATTTTTCTACCTCAGCCAAGAATAAAGCTTTTTTGCAATACTGCGAGATTTTTTTTCCAAATTTTCAGCAAGTTTTTTCATGCACAAATGAAAATGCGCATGAAAACAGATGACCGGAAACCCACCTATTATTAGAGAACCGTGACGAACACACACGGAGCACTGTGTCTATTGGACAAACTATGTAATGGCGGTTCGGTTTCTTTTCCATTTTCGAGCTGCAATTTCTCCCCTTTGACGGCCAACAACACACTGGTGCCTTATCTGTAATAATAAGTCTGAGTGTTACATACCTAGTCTTTGGTTTGTACAAACAACAAACCACAAAAACATCTGGCAAAACGGTTGGACATTTTATGTCCGATCAAGTTGGCTGCAGTCTGGGTCCCAAAAAAAACAAAAAACAAAATCCTGAGCTCACTGTCAAATAAATCTACCATGATCCCATTTCCAAGATGGTCATATTGCTCTGAATCACATAAATGCTGAAATCAATCTGTAACAGTCTTTTTATTCACAAACGGGAGCATTTTGTGCATGGAAACATTCCCACCCTTCCTATCAGATCAGCATTATCTGAAATTGTATCAAGGTCAAGGACTCGCATTTATTAGACTCTGAACACTACATGAGGCCATAATCAAAATATGGCCTCACGGTCTCGGTTAATAATGAAAATGAAAGCTTTGGCAACATTTTCAGTACCATTTTCAGTCATCCCTATTATCATTACACTGAGAACAGCATCAGCCTTTCTTGAGCGCGGCTTTGCTTTCTGCCAGCTCTACAAGTTCCCCAAGACTCAGCAGCCCTGCCAGAGAGCAACAAGCCAGTCTGCCAGTTTCTGCCAAGTTCTCAGACAGACTTCAAAGGAAGTCGGCTGCCATTCTGGTTTTTTTTTTTTTTTTTTCTACCAGAAAGAAGCAGTTTACTGGCCTCCAGGCCAAACAGGGAAAGGACGCAAAGAAGAGAAGAAGAAATATGCAGTGACAGACAGAGAAGAGACGGACAGAGTGAAATTAAGAGAAAGGAGGGGAGACAATACATTTTGAGGCTCAGTAACCAGTGAAAATGCAGGTTAACCTTGAGGAGATGGGAAAATGGTGCAAAGGGCAAACATATCCTTAAGCATCTGCAAATGCTAGCCTCACTCCTCCCTCCTCAGTCTCCGGCTTCTCCGTCAGAAGCCGAGGAGAAGGGCAGCGAGGGTCAACTCTTACTGTCTTGTCTGTACACAACCATGGCTCGACTACGGAGAGACGCGCTGACAGGCCTTGCTCACCATCTTTACACTACCCTCCTTCTTGTAGACTGTCCTTTCTTGCTCACTTGTTGTGCTACTCTTACAGTGTCACCTCAGTGGTGATTAACACCCTGACACACTGCCTAACCTCAACATGTTCGCTTCCAACTCCTGATCTCCGTCCCATAGTCAAAGGCAAAGCCACCCGGCAGCGGGCTGTATCTGATTTCTTGTGACAAGTCCGCATTGATCTACATGCCATTGATGCTTCTCCAAGTCCAAAGAATACACTAAAATCTATGCTACGCAGTCAATTGTCTGGGAGCACAGCCTGAGAGAAACTGTGCGTGTGTCACAGGAAAGGAGCTCGGTACTCAGGAGGAAGCTCCGAAAGCAAAGACCTTCTCTGGCCCACAGCAAGTTCCTGTCTGCTTGTAAAGGCCACCTCTGGTCCTAAGCGCACTGCGGGTACAGCCCCAACATGCACAAACAAGCCACTCAGGACTAAGCTCAATCTATCCGGAGCTGCAACGATTAGTCAATTACTCAGTTAAAAAAAACAGAAAATCAAAATACTCTGATAACCGAATAATTGTTTTAGTTTTTATTATAAGGCAACTAGAATTACCACCTCGCGGTTGTATGGCTCTTCATGTCACACATTACATCCATGTCTGTCCAGACTCATATAATATATGTAGTGAAGACTTTAAAGGAAATTAATATAAAGGTGTTAAGTGTAACTTTTGGCGAAGTTTTAAGGTTGGCACCCTAGATCGGTGTCACCAATTCAGTATGCGACCAAATGTGAAATATGGTCACAATCTCCCCTTCTGTTCCTGAGGTCTGCTGTTGAGTAATGGCCAGGAAAGTGTTTTTGCACAACATTATGATGTCACAGTGACCTTGACCTTTGACCACCAGATTCCAATCAGTTCATCCTTGAGTCCAAGTGAACGTTGGTGCCAAACTTGAAGACATTCCCTCAGGGCGTTCCTGAGATATTGCATTCATGAGAATGGGAGAGACGGACAGACGACCCGAAAACGTAAATTCCTCCGGCCACAGCTGTCGCCAACGCGGAGGCATAAAAAAGTCAAATATCTGTTGCTGTTTCTGGCTTCTCAGATATGTGGATTTTCTCTGCCACACATGATAGAAAACTGAATATCTGGCAATGTCATCTTGTACTGTGGGAAATTATAACAGGCGTTACTGTAATTTTATTGGCAAACAATTAATAGATAATGAAAAAAAATGTTAGTTGTAGCCCTAAATCTATTACTATAACGGACGGCTGAGAAAACCACCAAAATTCACATTTGAGAAGCTGGACCATCGAATTTTGGGAAGTTTTGCTTGAAACAATTTTGACTTGAAACTGTTTATCAAGACTGTTGCACATTCATTTTGTAATGAGCCGAAAAATGATAAAACGATTAATTGATTATCAAAATAGTTGCAGGTGAGTTTGCTTTCAATCGACCATCCAATTAACCGACTAACTGTTTTGGGTTCAATCACAATTAGAGACAACATATCAGTCATAACTTTTATGATGTATTGCCATTTTTCTATTTTAGTTTGTAATGTCTTTTTTGTTGGTTTTATTATTTTCACCATAATCATTTGTATTTTTTTTTTAATATCAGCTTTTCAGTCTCCAGTAAAGAACTCTGAGAAAATTACACTTGTTGTATAGCATCTGCGATACTGCCTACTGCATCAAACCTCCACCAATTAGTGCAACTGTGACAATTACAGGCCAATTTTAAAGGTTTATAGTCACATTTTCTGGGCACTTCTTTTACGTTTTTGTGATAGGGGTACAAATTTCCATCTTTCTTGATATTTACTAAAGTCGGTCTCAATTTGTTTAATTTAATTTATTTAACCAATTCTTTTACTGGAAATCAAGAAAACTCCCTTAAGAAAATGCAGATTAATGTGCATTTCGTACTACTACTGTTATGCGAAAATTAGGAGTTGGGAGCATCGTGATAAACACCTGGTGGCACTAATTCTCCAGTTGGTGCCGTTAAACCGCTGCAGAAGAGGAGGGTAGAACAAAATAGCACCTGGAAAACCGCAAACAGTGGAAAACCATGTGGAAAACACGAGAGAAATGATGCTTTCGTCTACCACCAGCGTTAAAAAAAACAAACAACAAAAAGTAAAAACAGTTGGCTTTTATCGATATACCAATTTTTACACCTCAGCCAGGCGTAAAAGCTTTTTTGTGAATTTTTTTTTACTTCTACTTTTTTTTTTTAAATCTCTCATGTTTCCAATCAGGGTTTTTTTATGAGCAAATTGAAAATGCGCATGATGTGGATGGAAATCAAACTTAATGAGATTTTTTGGGGGGAGAAAAAAAAAAAAAAAAAGTCCCAGCAAAAATAGCCAGCAATAACAATGAGTTACAGACTAAGAAAATAAAAATATGCAACATAATTAAACAGAGTGAAAGGATGTTTCAAAGTATTAAATGACTGAATGATGAAATGTTGTAGCATGTGTTTAGCATGAGTTCCTGTTTACACGCTGAAACGCAGTTTGAGAGTGCCTTACATTTGACGTAACATGTGTAGGGGTCTTCCTCTTGGTGTGTAGTTTATTGTTACTACTGACCTCTGTCCAGTAGCACTCATCGTGTGCTTATGTCTCTTAATCCACGGTGTCGGCTGAAGTAAGCACGAAAGCTAAGATTAGCCCACATACACACAGATACACACCAAACCGTCACAGGACGACCCCCCCCCACACACACACACACACACACACACACACACACACAGTTACAAACTAAGAGATCACATACGCCTTGCATAAACCGGGTGACACCGACTCACACACTGGATTACACACACACACACGCACGCACACACATGCAGACAACCACAAGCACTTTCTGTCTTCTCTTTAGTTACGTAGCCACAGAGTGAAGGAGAGCGGTCTGTGGTGTCAACACTTGGTCGGAGGGACATGGAAAGACAGGGCAGTTGTTTGGTTGTGCATTTCTCACACAGCCGATCAACCGTTTGAAGAACACAAGGGAAACGTTAGGTCCAACATTCAAGTCTTTTTCCCAGGACAGTAGTAAACAAATTAGCCTCTGTTCTACCTGTTCTTTCTCACTTCCACGCTAAGTCAAAACCACATCTATTCCTCCGCGCTTTGGCCTTCTGCCCCCAGCAGAGTGGGATTTATACTCCTTCTGAACTGCAGAACCCCCCTCAACACCTTTCCAACGTTGGATTGTGGGGGGGGTCGACAATCCAACATTCACACCCACTTCACACCCTGATTGGTCAACTGTGCAGAGGTGAGAAGAAGCCAAGGACTGAATACTTTCTAGGTCTCTTTTGTCATGTGGCACACAACCGTTACCCCCACTTTTACTGCGTCTCCCCCCTCTTTATCATGGCCGGCTTTTCTCTCTCTCTGCACTCTCACTGCAGCCGTTCCAGTTGAATATGTGCACATTTGATATCTGACATGGTTAGACGGTACATCTTTAGAACCAGCGTAAACTGGCTCTAAGCCAGTCATTTCTAAACCCATAACCAGCGCTTTACAAAAAATGCTATCAAGAGGGGACGAATCTGAAAATGCCACTTTTTAGTAAAAACAAGGACAATTGAGCTTTTGAGAAACAACTGAATGAGCGAGTAAGTACTAGTAAATTCTGAGCTTAGGTACAGTTGAAGGGATTGTTCAATTATTCAGTTGGTTATTCAGTTGGTCCGATGGCATGCCATTCTTCTGTCAAGCCTCCTTTTGGAAACAGTTTGGGGACCACTAGGTTAGTTGACTGACAGAAAATTAATCTGCAACAACTCTGATGATCAATAAACCGATGAAGTCACTTGTCAAGCAAAAATGCCAAACATTTAAACGTGAGGGTTTGCTGCTTTTCTCTGTTTTATACCATTATAAATGGAATCTGCTTTGATTTTAATGTTGGCTGGGCTCTGGGAAACTGTGCTGCCCCGGGTCTGGCTAAACAAAGTATAGATGGTGATAGAGTGCAGGAGGTGACAGAATGAAGGTTTGATGGATTGAAAGTAAAATGAATCAACAACTATTATGATAATGGATTAATCATTTAGATAATTTAAGAAAATATGCCAAAAATGTATTGGTTCCATTTTCTTAAAATTGAGAATGTGCTGCTTATCCTTGTCTGACATTATAGTAAATGAATATTTCTGTATTTTGGGCTGCTGGTAAGACATTTACTAGTATTAACAACATCACCTTGCGCTCTAGGAAACTGTGTTTCTGTTGTTTTATAGATCAAACAATTCATCGAGAAAATAATTTGCAGATTAATTGATAATGAAAATAATGGTTAGTTGCAGCCCTACAGCTGATTATCAGCAGACTAGCCAGGCTCCACTCGCTACAAGAGGAACATAATTAGTGTTTTCAGATTTAGCCAACGTGAAGTGGACATAGCTTTGTAATGTTAATGAGAGTTAATGAACTTGCTTTTCACTCCATTAACTAACTGAGTCTAGCTGGCACACAAGTGTGGCAGCTACTACTGATCCAAATCGCACATATTATCCTGCTATATCAGACACTGAGCTCTGTTAAGGCTTTCGTCCTCCTTAGTGATCAGCCACAAAAGCAACAGACTATAGATAAACGCTGAGCAACGCGCTAAGTTCTAGACTAGTTCATTTCACATTCACAAGTACAGTACACAGCGTGTACATACTGTGACAGTGTAAGTACAATGCTCCACCTGTTGACCTGCAGAAGAACCTGTGCTTGCAGAGGTTACACAGGTGTCATAATAACATCTTCAATGCAGTAGTGAGAGAGAGACGGTGACAGATAGGTGTCACACGAATAAGAATTTCTGCCAGGAAAACTCCCTGATTGGATACGACAGCTAATCGGACCAGTGCGTGGAACTGGGGCCTCACTGAGGCAAACCAGTACAACGAGAGGCAGAACTACTTTGGTTGCATATTTTCCGTATTTACCCTCTAGGTCGCTAGTGCTGGAATGCTAGGCTAACTGTAGCTTACGTACCCTGCACGCAACTTTATCTCCAGGTTCCACAACTTTGCCGTCTACTGAACAGAATCTGAAGCATTTCCAAACGGGGCGTTTTAGATTGACCAGAGTATAGATCGCTCTCTCTGCGGCCGAGCTGGGTGGTCAACTCTGCCTTCATTACCACACGGTTGTTGTTGAATTATTAGCTCGTTTCAGCTCGACCTACTTTTCATTTTCACTCAGTGAAAGCAACATTGTGTGACTCTTGTCAGTCACGCGAGAACTAGCGAAGCAGACAGCCGCGGTAGTGCTGGGGTTTTTTTCACTATCGAATATTAATTTTCACAATCGAATAATTTTTTTTAAACAATACAATTATATAATCAAATTTAGAATATTTGTTGACAGCCCTAATGTGTAAGTCTAAACGCATTTCTCAACAGTATTTAATGTCCATAATTACACAGAGCCTTGAAGGTCACAGTCGAGCCTTGAAGGTCACAGTCGAGCGTGGACATTAGTTTTGGACCCGACACATCAACAGATTTATCCAGAAATGACAATATAGCTGGATACTATTTAGATACGGTTACTAGTGTGGGCTCATCATGTGTAATCACTATTGCACAGTGGGCATGGCTGGGGAAAAAGCCTAAGCCCCAGATATCTGACTACACAAAAACACACTTCTTTCTCCTGAGGCGCTTTGGAAAACACACACACATGGCAGCATGGTATGGCTGGGAGCTGAACGAAATGTCGTGTGGGCAATCGTATGGGGTTTGTGTGAGTATGGTGTGCGTTGTGTGTTTACCAAACAATGGAGTTGTAAAGGAAGAGAGTGTTCAAATAAGCTGTGCTTCTCTCAGTTCAAAAACCAGTCACTGCAGGTTTACTTGACCCTAACTGAGAGCAGAGCTTTACTTGATTGCTGTACAGAATAATCCAACACATAGTGGGGTGTGTGTGTGTGTCTGTGTGTGTGTAAGTGTGTGCGTGTGTGTGTGTGTCATTTACGCAACTGTACGAGGAGATGGGAACTTGCCTTGGTCAGTTGCTCTGGCAGAGGTGAGCTAAGAGCTTTCCATAAAAGCCCTGGGAAAACTGCTGAGCGATGCCGTTATCGCTGGGTGTGTGTGATTTTGTATGTGTGTTTATACAGTATACTGTATGTACACAGTTAATACCAGTGTGTAAAAGCTCGAGAACACCACTGACTGCAGCACATTTCAGCTCTCCTTTCTCCTCACTAAACCTCATATTTATAGTACATCTATGGCTGAGTGATAATCCAACATACGTTTTTATTGTTGCTCCATATCCTTGTGTCAATCTGCCAAAGCATGGGATCTTAAAAACCTGAGAATATATTTTTTTGGCTGGACCAGCCCCAGTCCAGCACTACATCCCGTGACTGAGTGAGAGATAGAGTTGAGTTCTTGATGAAGTTACACAACTGGTCGGCTGACCTAGTGGTAGAGTTCCCCATTAGCCGATGCTCTTCAAAAAAGAATTGGCGCCAACAGTTTTCTATTACATCGAAAGGCTGCGTATACAGGCAGTGTTGCCAATTTAGCTCCTTTGTCGCTAGATTTACTGACTTTTCAGATCCATGTAGGGACTTTTCTTCACAAAAGCGCCTAGCGACAAATCTAGAAACTTTATTGGACAAACCTCAGCTACTTTCTGTAGAAGAGAGTCGCCGGTTTTGTCCCACGAGCGCAAGCTTCGGAGGTTTCCCTCCACAGGCGCACCTCTCCGTGGCTCTGATTCAATGGAACAGACGTGAATGAGCTGCTAACTTTCTCTCTGAGTAGTCATTTTACGAGTAAATATAGCCAAAATCATAGCACAGCTGTTGTTTTTTTTACTTATTTGTCTGGTGATTCTGTCACACGACGTCACAATTTTAAAATCGGGATTTTTAGCAGCAGAGCAGCAGCTTGGAAACGGCTTGGAAGCGACAGCTGGTATATTCGTCTTAATGGGCCGCGTTTCGGTCACTGTTTCGTACTTGTTCCGTTGTCTGACAACTGAAGCAGAAAAACATTCGAATGAGAACAGCTTTATTGGAAATTCGGCTGTAATGAAATACTGCGTATGTGAGCGCAGAGAGTAGGAGCGAAGCAGACGGATAAAGGGCTGAAACCAGCTGACACCAGGCAGTACGCAGATACGACGCAATGACGTCATGATTATGATTAGAAGCGAGTTTTTTGTTGCAGTAACACAAACAACTATCTGACTCAACGGGTTGGGCATAAATTTAACTTTAAATTTCTAAAACACAGAAAGATCAGTTCCACCCCCATCACCATTTATACCCATTTATTACATTTGAGAGTTTCTATAATTTCATAATCCTAATATTTCCACTATTTTAGTCTCTGTGTTCCAGATGATAAAGAGGACGGCTAAGACAGCTCTTACGGGGTATATTCCCACACACCCTGACAAGTGATCCAAAGGCGAAAATCAGTCGTAACACTTCCGCCATCCTCAACCACGGTCGCCCGGCGCACAAGCTTGTGAGATCATGCCCTACGAGCGGCCCCCCTCCACCTCCACCTCCTCCTCCCTCCATCAATGACTCATCGTTTCAGAGCACACCTGAGCTCAACTCATCCTCTCATCACTCCTGCTCATCCAGCCCCAGCAGCGAAACACCTAGGTCTGTCCACAGATCGGGAGAGAAGAGGGTAAATATTTGAGGGGGTGAGTGTGTGTGTGTGTGTGTGTTAATACAGTCAGCCAGTCTCACGTTCTATCATATCTCGAGCAGACTATTCGCTACAGGAGTACAAACACTACCATCCCAGACAAAATGACCAAACAAGCAGTGATTTAACACTATTAGCTCTTCACAGACTGCGCACCAGTCTGGGAGACGGTGAAATGACCATGAGAGCTGGGTTGTTTTTCTCATGACACTGAGTCATGCTGCTGCTCGTGTCTTTAGCTGACAGATTTAGACGTGGGATATTTTCAAGCATATTTCCTCACCACACCCACACACACACACACACACACACACACACAGCACTGACACAGAACATATGCAGCTGAAGGACGTCAGCTCCCCATTGTGCTCCAGATGGCAGGGCAGAGAAGGCCAACAAGTGACAGTGGCGATGCTTCTTTATTCATTCTCAATCCTGTTGCTACTGCTGCAGAGACTTCATGTAACTCTTACACAAGAACAAACATTCCATTTACACTTGCTTAAAAGCGGTGAGTAATGACGGCTCCATTTACGCTACTGACAGATTGAAAAACAGAACAAATGTGAGCAGAGAGATTGTGCAAGGGCATGAGTGGGAGTGACACAAAAGAGTCTGCGAGGGTGTGTGCGCGTATATGTGGGTCCACGACGTGTGGTGAGAGGAGAATGCCATTTTCTGATGATCCACTTACTATTGTAGCCATCTTGAATGTTGCACCACAAAGTGTTTGAAGAGCTGACTCATACCAACAAATACTCAACCTAAAGGTTTAGGTTGAGTATTTGATACCTGAGATTTGACCTAAGTTCCAGAGCCGTGCTAGATTGCATAGGTTGATGCCAATATTGGACAGTTTAAAAATCTGGTAATATATTGGCTGCTATTGACTCCTTTTTTTACATAGACACATAACCTAAACAGACATGGTTGAGAAGCACCCCTACATTTAGTTCGGCCAGAACATTAAAACTGGTAAGTGGCTTTAACGTTGCAGCTGACTGGTGTATCTGCAATGGGCTGATATTCAAGTTTTTTTGGCCCGATTCCAATGCAAGTCCTTTACTATCTGGTATCTGTCAATAGTAGGTACGCTCTGACACTTTAATGTACCTGCACGTTGATTAAATCTTTGTCTAACACACTGAAATAACAGCTGTAGTCTTGTAAATTCCACCCACCTTATTCCTCACAAGGTACAGGGTCCTGATAATGTATAATATATATAATATAAAGTATAATGTTGATTAGTTTAAATTATGGACATGATATGAATGAAAGTGTAACTCTTTTTCTTTTTAAATCAGTATAGCATCAGATTGCGCCTGCTAAAAATGAAAGGGTGCTAGTTGATGGTTTGGTACATTTCTCTTTGCTAATAAGAGAGGAGAGGTAAAAGCTTCGTTATCAGAGTTTATTTACAGGGTTTTACTTTTCCAACCTGTGTGTAAGAACAGAGTCGATCAACCCTAATTTTCCCCGGCATATGAAGCGAAGTGCTCGTACTGTATGGCCCAGCTGTCATTAAAGAGAGCAGCGCTGCAACACGCTGCATCCCCAGATGATTTATCAGCCCTGCCAAATTATCGCTCTAACTCTGAATAATATATTTTTTCATACCTAAAAATAAAAAATAGAAATATTTTTTTCTAAAACACATTTAACTAAATACACCAAACTTCTGAAATGCCCGCGTTTAATATAAAACCGATGTACAAGAACTTTGCCAAAATGAAAAGACAGCTCAATAAGCAATATTATTATTTAAACCATAAAAATATCAAACCTAATCAAAAAACAAGTAAATAAGACTACGAATCTGACCGGGCAGTTGACTTTATGGTTTTTGACTCTTTGTGCTAGAGGCACTTCTTGGTCTGTACAAAAAAGTACCGTTCAACCCTCAGCCCCACTAAACCTGTTGCATTTGAAGCTACAAATATTTCTCTACTGTTACCAGCCTTTAAGCCTTTTTTTTTAAATTCCAATTTCACTGTCACGCCACATTTAGTGAGTTGGAAGATTTACTGAAATAATAACGTACAATATTAGTATCTAATCTACATCACCCTTATTGTGGTCATAAAATACAATGGCATTTAGGGTGAGAGTTGAGCGAGCGCAAAGAGACTGAGCAGGGAGTGGAAGAGATAAAGAGGGAACTGAGGTGGAAATTGAGCATTGTACTACGTGATTCTGGCAGCTTGAAGTCAGACATGGTTTTTCCACCAAGCTCACCACAGCGAGTCTCTCTATGTGCCTCTGTCCCAGAGTCCCAGTTGCACTTACAATGGAGCTGGGACACAGAGCATGTGTCACCCATCTGTCAGACAATATGTCAACACAGCCATAATACTCTTGCTAAATGTGGCTGCAGCCCATTAAGGCTCTCCACGCGGATGCTCCTCGAATTATTCACTGCTGCCTCACCCAGTCTCTACACTGCCTTACTTTGCCTGCATCTCTTTTATTTCCGTTTATTACCTGCGCCAAGGAGTTTATGTTTTCACCTTTGTGTGTGTGTGTGTGTGTGTGTGTTTGTCCGTTTGCTTGTCAGTAGGATTAAGCAAAAAGAACTGAACCAATTTGCACCGAACTCGGTGGAGGGATAGGGCATGGGCCAGGGAAGAACGCATTAAATTTTGGGGCAGATCCAGATCATTTACTATGAATTAGAATTTTTTCTCTGAGGTCTGGTGTATGTTGTTTGACCCTGGCCTTGGCACATCTCTGCGCTCATTCTAGTTTCTCTTGTATCTTTTCCTGTCACTTTCCTTAACATTTTCTTTGCGTGGTGCTATATCCAGAAGCAGACCGCTAAACATCTTCCTGTCTTGAAATGTGACGGGAACAAATACACGTGCATCATTAAATCGACTGGACTGAAGGTTGAGAGATCCTGTCCTTATACCTGCCGTGCATGCACCGGCCCACCCACAAAAACCTGCATCTGGACAACACACTGCATCTCCTCTGCAGCCACTATAAATGATTTAAACCCAGTTGCAAGCTACAGCGCAGCCTCAGACTTGTAATGTACACCGGAATAGGTGCAGGTTGATGTTCAAGCCTGTCAACATGTATGCGTGCCTGTCCTCTGAGCGTATTAAACTTGCTGTATATCGACATCATTTTGCACATGCTATCCTGACGTGAATCAACATGAGATGATCCCAATTCAAGCTCAAGGACAGAACGACAGGCATTTACTGGGTATCCGGCTCTCACAATCTGATGCCCGAATGGTACAATGTGTGTGTCTGTGCGAGTTGTTGTGTATATATGAGCGTGTGAGTCTGTGCATTTCTCTCAAATCTACTTACCCAACATCACGTCCTTCTGATCAATATGAGCCATTGTTTGGGAGGCAGACTGGGTAGGCTGTGATCAGTGTTTATCACCGCTACAGGACACAACCCCGTCCTCTCTCGGAAGAGCCCATTATTGGCATTCAGAAAAAAAAACACGTTAAGCACATAAACAATAATGAGACTGGTGAGAGACTCTCGTTTTCACAAGGGGCCACCATCACAATACATTAGACTCATTTGAATACACACGCAGCCAGGGAGCATAGGTACATGTGGACATGCTGCACTACAACAGGAACACAGCTCCTTAGCATTGGAGATTAAGGAATCTTGGTATTTTGCCAACCTGGAACCGGATCCAAAATGGACCCAGCTATCAGGTCCCAAACCTAATAAGCACTGTAGCTACTGAGATCAAAATTGGATAATGCTGCACTGAAAGAAAACCGTTCAAATCAGCTTCACGCGACAGAGACTTTCAAATGAGAGCAGGGGACGAAATAATTAAATAATGATACATTTTTACATATTTAAACCTTAATATTTACCAACCAGACTGAGAAATCTTTAAGTCAGCAAAGACCTTGATCACACACTCAACACACATTCCTGAATAGGAAAGCAAGGTAGTAGAGAGTTTGTTGCCCTCCACCTTAACAGGCAATAAGTTTTAATGGGCTAGTACCTTGTTAGAGCCTGGAAGTTTTTATAGGTTAGTAAATAACTAACTGCCAGACTAAGAGACTACAGAATCTGAGGGCTAACAGTACTCAACAGTTAGTCCCTTGATATTATAGAGCCCCAGTCCACGGGCTTTACTGCATTAATTTAGTATATGTTTATGTTTTTTCTCCTACATAATACGTCCCTACAGTGCACATTTAGCCTAAGGACATCTGTAATGTGAAGTGCTGCACTATGATGCCTTTATTTATAATCCAGCAATCAGTCATTTATCAACGGCCCGTATGCAAAGTAATCTATAGTAACTGCGATAATTGACAGGCCAGGATCTATGAATCCATATTGCCGAATGCAACAACACCATTTGAGTGGTGAGACATACCGTAATTTAAAAAAAAAAAAAGAGCTCCCCAGTCCCTTCTAAAGCCAAGAAGATCTAAGAACAAGTAAGACCTGACATGCAGCACTCTAGCACATAATAGCGTATGTTGTAGCTCCAGCTGACTTGCCAGACGTGTATCGTAAAAATAAAATTTCTTCTTAATTGACCTGCCCCGTTAATTAGAGGTCAATTAAATAAAAGTGTGTGTTGCACACACTAATCGATGAGAATGTGGAGGGTGAAAGGCCGCAAGAGACAGAAAGCACATAAGGATTAATCTTCATGTATCTTTTACTGCCATAAATAAAGAGAAATCTATGTGCGCTGGGATGGAGCTCCGTAGAAATGGCTTTTAAAAAATTAGTTGAGTAGAGTGAGAGAAATATTATTTATTATTACAGCAGTATACCTCCAGGCCTTCATGTCCGCTGCCATTAACAACGGGCCTGCCTCTATGAGATAGCAGCCGTGAGGCAGGAGACAGTTCCACTTCTATTCATCTTGCAGAACTCATTGTGCATTTTACAATAACTAATTTTCAACAATTTTCTACTAGGCCTGGTGAGCCTCAAGGATCCATCCTTGATCCATTTCTTTTTCTCTGCCTACTTAAGTTACAACTTAGATAGGGTTCAATTTTAATGCTTTAGTGCTGCTTTAGTGCTGTTGGTGGGTGAGGATTTACAGAAACCTTTACCTTAAGTCATGATGCGTGTTGCCGTGGCTCGAGTTGTCACCCTTGCCAAAAGGAAGCCCTAAGAATCACATTTTTCCTTTGCTCTCTGTTCCAGTAATAATGCACTTTAAATGAACCGTAACTTGACCTGAATTATGCATCAGGCCTTTAGATGCAAGCTGACACGGGGTTATGTTAAACACAGTATATGCAACACACAGCAATGAAGGTTCAGTGCAGTGAAGAGATGAAGTGAAAGATGAAATCACTGCAAAGCCTCTCAACATCTGCAAACCATCTTTAGCACAGGGGGGTTCTTACTTTAAGCTCATAACTCTAACCTCTCTCTTCTTTTCTTTTTTTTTATCTCCTCCCTCCAACTGAACAAACAGGACTGAATGTCATTGGCAACAGACATGCTCAACATTAAGCCCAATCATTTCTCTAATACAAGCAAGTTTACCTCTCATTTGGTTGCTGCATGCAGACAGAGAACAAGTTTTTGAGAACAGCCCCGGACAGTAAGTGCTGATGCTCTGTGTGGGTTGACAGCATGAACAACGTCGTCAACAACTGTGCTGCTATAAAACTCCCAAATGCAATTTTTAAGGGTTTGAAAGGGAAATGTCTTTTCCCAGTGTGTTACATGGTGGGTGTTGTTTTTTCCAAGAGGCCCCAGCTGTAACCCAGGTGACAGTGTGTGCTTTGGCATGCGGCATGGAAATCGGGGCCACAGTTGAACGTTGGAAGGGTAAAAAAAAAAAACGAGAAAGAAGGAGAGGGTTAAAAAATAGCACTAAATGTCGGTGGTTGCAATAGCAACTTCTGGCAACTTAATCCCAGACTCTGACAAACGAAAAACCACCAAATCGCTGAAAAAAGCCAGTAACTTTGGTCTGCAGGGATATCCTATTTATCCAGAAAAGCCTAGGCAAATAAATAGCATATAAACTCCTGTGTTCCTGCAAGTGTTGAATGTCTGCTGCAGTTGACTTCACAGAAATCTTCACCTCTCTAAATGTGTTTCTGAACTGTTAAAACTAATTATACACACATGACATCTCTGTGGGAGAGTGTTCAGACACACGAGGTTAGCAGAGAAATAATTCATTAATAATGCATTATTGAAGGTACTGTATCATCTTGTTAGCTAACAGAAACCTGCTGTGACCAGACTGATCTTGACTCAGATCCTGACACATCCTCACACATACAGAGCATGTGTGAGCACTGCCTGCCATGCTTCAGTGCACTCTACTCCAGCAAGGGCTGTTTCCAGCTCAGGGCAGGTATGGGGGACAAAAGAGCTGCTCCTGCTCCTCTCACTTTTCCTGTCCAAACCATTCCTCTAGCGACGGAAACATTTTATAGTTTTAGCAAAAATTACAAGATTCACTACTTTTAACTTCTTACATGACATAACTCACAGGTTTTCCCTGAGTTATGTCATAAATGTATACAAATGTATTGTCAAACAAATGTATTAAATACCTACAACACTACACAGATAAATAACATACAAACACTCACTACAGTTAAAACCCTCTACCATTCTTGGATATAATCCTCTATGATGATAAACTCAGACAGTCTCTTTCCTGTAAAATTTATCAAGGATCTCTCAAGCTTTTCCAGCCAAGCAAAATTAAGCAAGTGTAGACGGTAAGTTCAGTTTCCCGACGAAGACCATTTCCAGACAGTGCACGTCTTCACAAAGAGTGCTGTCACTTGTTATGAGCTCCACCGGCCCAGATGTGGAAGAAACTGCTGAGAATCTTCACGATGAATCCCAGCCATACCAGAGGGACGAGCCGGTAGTGAAGTTCTCCGCGAAGAGGCTCAGTGGGTCAGTGTCCTGGAAGAAGCTGCTGTTGCATTCTGTAGATAACTGTTTAGCCAACCTCACAAAAGTGAAACAGACTGCATCATCTGGACAAAATGACTCATTAGTCCACTAATAAAAAGGTCAGGTGTCAGATAAGCTTTTTCTTTCCTCTGTGTGAACAGGAAGTGGATATGAAGGCAGCAATAAGAGGTAGCCGGATAAAAGCTCGGTTTACGCTGCTCTCAATGGATATCTGTGCGACTGTGTGTTCGGTGGAGAGGATGCAGAAAGCTACACACAGCTTGAGGCCATATAACCACTACACATTGATTCAAAGGAGGACATCTCACATTGTTCAGCTATAGCTTCCGTCTTGACACCGGCCAAAGTGCCACTATGGCTTGGTCAGCCACTCAAGCTAGAACACATGATATCGAGCATCTTGATAATAAACAGTAAGTTACAGTCTAGGGTTTGGCAATGTGGATAAACTATTGTACAACAGTAATTTTATACTACAACAGCTTTATATATCTTGACATAGTACATTCTGTAGAAATTCAATTGTTGAACGATTTAGAGACAAAATTACCAGATGGTAATTGTTGGGCAATATATAGCTTGCATCAGTAGGGTACGTTGCTCGACAATGCAAAAACAGCCAATCACATCCCAGAAACTATGCTACTGCATATTTAATAGGGCAGCAACTGACAATCATTTTTATAATCTGTTAATGTACTGATTATTTTCTCAATTAATCAATTAGTCGTTTGTCATTAAAAAATGCCAGAAAGTCAGTAGTCGGTTAAACTAATTATTCACATTTTATCAATGTACAACGCCAGTTAATTGTTGCATCTAAGATGTTACGCAGTCGCCCGCCACTGGCTGGGGCTGCAGCCCCGGCAGACGGCAGCCCCCATCTTCCCAAGCTAGTGCCCGGATGTTGTAAACAAGCAAGGTGGAAAGTGGGACATCTCCTAAAACCAGCTCGGGTTGGCAGTATTTTGATCCAGAAAAATGAAAATAAAGTTTCTCCCATCGGGACAAATCCCCGGCCAGTGGACCATCGGGAGCGTCAGGAGCACCCGGAGCTGTGTGTGTCCCGTCTCTCTCTAGACTATCAACTATGAAGTAAATGGAAAATGCCAAAAAAAAAAAAAATTATTATCTTTAAAAAGATGTCCATCATAAATTCCCAGAGCCCAAGGGGATGTCCAAAACCCAAAGGAGTTCAGTTGACTATAGAAGACTAAAGAAACCAGATAATATACCTAATTAAGATGCTGGCACCAGAGAACTTTATCATTTATTTTTTTTAAATCCCAAACTCAAAATGATTATCACAATAGTTGCAGATTAATATTCTGTTAATGACAATCAATTGTTGCAGATCTAATTTCTAACCGATCAAATGGCGCCTTGAAAAAAATGCAGCAGCGTCGGTGGACTTCGTTAAACAAGCCACATGCTATCGTTTTGCAGAATCCAAATCCAGACAGACACAGGGAAGAGAAAAATTCCACTCCAGACAAAATTTCAATGAACAATCTGACATTTCAAAAGCCCCAACAACCATAAACATAAACATACGGAGAATGCTTCAGCAGGTAGCTATTGTGTGACTTAAACAGAGCTTGTTCTTGTGAGAATCTCATCAAGACTCAACAAGCCAGATGTAGCTTTTTATTTTTTATTCTATTTTTTTAAAAACTTATCGCTGCACACAGGGAGCTGCTGGGCTCTGCCAGGGTCCGCTGTGCGTGTTTTCTCCAGCTTGATGAGGATGGATAAATATTTTAGTGGTTGAGTGTGAGATCTCTCTGCTACATCATCTATGTGTAATTGTGCGTGCCGGAACCAGCCTTTCAGCAGATTTTCTCCTCCAAATCCCAACAGAGAGGCTAAGATCATATAACACAAGCTGCTTGCACGCACACACACACACACACACACACACACACACACAGACATGCACAGTAGAGGCGAAGGCCCTGGAGAGAACACCACGTGTGTATTCCCTTGAGGCCGAGGACCCCATTCAGTCACAACCACTACCACACTGTTGACGCATTATGACATCAAAAACTTGCGTTTCTTAATTGGATGCTTTTCAGTAACAACTGCAGACTCCCAGTTAAAACTGATTTAGTAGGATGGAGTAAAAGAGTGCCTGTTAGGGAAGGAACGTCCTCGGCCTCTAGCCTGGCCCATGTCTGCCAAGCTGACATTTTTACAGCCACTGAAAAGGGACAACGCAGCACAGAAAATACCACCACTTGGCAGGTGCAGTTATTCAAACTGACCCCAGTCTGATATTTTTTTCTAGTAAACGCAGTAAACACGACTGCCATTAAGTTCAGTGCCGGGCAGGCTGCCTTTTAAAACACGCGTAGGTCTTACAATATAAACAAAGCGGTGTTTAACCCACTGACCCACAGTCCATGGGTCCGGTGGTGCCATGGTCTGGGAAGGTTCTGGGCGGGGGATACTTCTCGCCAATTCATCGATGGGCGGCCACGCTGGCCACAACTTATACTCAGCATTAGCTAGCAGAAGCTCGCCTCGCTTAACGAACAGACCCCCAGAGCCAACTCTGAGAGACATAGCTCCTGTAGTGGAGCTGCGTGTCCTGATACAGGTCAGCGTTTCACACGTTTTATTGAGGACGAATGTGTGCAAACGCCTACTCACATACATAAACACACAAAAACCTTAACGGAGCCTTTAAAATACATAATTAATGAAAGTGGCGGGTTGCACATTGGCAAAAGATAACACTCTGCTCTACCTGAGGGAAAGGAGAAGGATGAGGGAGACACACACACTTACAAACCTTCCTCGTTATTACCATAATGTCTTCCACACAAGGCTGAAAAAGGCAGCCGTGGCACAGTGAACTAGTAGGTACTTCCCTCCCTGTGGATTACAGGGTGATGTCAGTTCACTCCAGGAGGTGAATGGGAGACATGCACAGGAGATGGAGCTAGGGCCTCGGGGTTATATTGCCTGTCACCTCTTGGAAAGGGACACGCTAGACCACACAAATGCAAGAGCTGACAAATGCACCACATACACACACATCCTTGGGCCGAGAGTTAACAACAACATTCAGGCTTCGTAGAGGACGCCCGAAGGCGTGAGGTGTGCAAATGGAGGATAATTTATTTTATTCACAGTGGAGCAGATCAGCTCTACAGCGATGTACGTTATAGGACACTATCCATTGTTAAATCCACAGTGAGTCCAAATTTTCAGGACAGGGAGGCCAGTGATGCATTCAGCTGGGTAACATTAACTCCCGTTTTTGGCTCCAGTAACAGAGGCGATGACGCTACGTGGACACAGATGCTATGGTTCGCTGCATAACCTCTCAATGGCCCGTGACCGTAGCATCACCACTGTTAACCTTGTGTAGACTGCATTGTGATGTTACTACCACGACAACATAATTTAACCTAAATCTGAGAAACTGAGCAGTTTTGGTCTGATGCACTGAAATTATAATTTTCCGCTGTCACCAAGTATTAACTGCAGAGCAGTTTAAAGCTGCAAGGATTATGACAAAAGACAAACAACATCTTACTTGTAGTTCATTTCTGTTTGCACAGTGCTGCGTTACGTCCCCTACTGTGAGAAACACAGGCCCATGCGCACAACTTTTTTAAGGATGAATAGAAAAGAGCATGGCCCCAAGGCACAGGACGTCTCTTATTGAGAGTCGAACAAATGGGACTGCTTTCTTCTACTGTGCCCCTGACCTCTCTTACTCCCTCACTCGTCCCATCGCCAATGCAACCTCTCTTTCTCTCTCATCCTCCATCCCTCGTAATTCTTGGTCCTAACCTCTTTTTACTTTCTCCCACCCTCCACCCCATCCTCTTGTTTTTGTGCCTCAGGACACAGCAGCACAACGGGCGGGATTAAGGCTGTCAATAAATATTTAAATTCGATTATATAGTTGAATTGTTTAAAAAAAAAAACAAAAAAAACAGACATTCGATGGTTAAAAGATTAATATTCGATCGTAGGAGGAAAAAAAAAGGCAGCACTACCGCAGCTGTCTGCCTCACTAGTTCTCGCATGGGCCTGCGCCGCTGCGCTGAATGCACTGCATGACGGACAGGAGTCACACAATGTCACTTTCGTGGATTGAAAATGAAAAGTAGGTCGAGCTGAAACGAGCTAATAATTCAACAACAACCGTGTGGTAATGAAGGCAGAGTTGACCACCCAGCTCGGCCGCAGAGAGAGCGATCTATGCTCTGGTCAATCTAAAAAGCCCCGTTTGGAAATGCTTCAGATTCTGGTCAGTAGACGGCAAAGTTGTGGAACCTGGAGATAAAGTTGCGTGCAGGGTACGTAAGCTACAGTTAGCCTAGCATTCCAGCACTAGCGACCTAGAGGGTAAATACGGAAAGTATGCTATCAATCTAGACAGCAACAAGACAGATGTACACAACACAGTCACGCGCATGTGGGTGACAGAGAGGTTTCTAGCTGAAGTCAGTTCTCTAAAAATACAGGTAAAGGTTTAAATCCTGTTCATTCAAAAGTCAAATGATGCACGTGCGTAAATATGCACACAACTATACGGTGAATCCTGTTTTCCATGGGGAACGACACCAACATAAATCCGGCTAAATCCAACGAACACACACAGAGCAGTGATCACAACACTGCTTTCCAAGTACAGCTCAGGATGACCTATATATAGGCCTGTATTTGCAACTCCACGGGTCTAACCCTGCAGAACACACACACACAAACACTCCCGCCTATACAGGATCCAGGGTGCTGGGCTTTTAAAGTTATGCCTTTTCTGACTGCGGTGTTGTCATTTGGTTGAGTTTCCCTCTGGTTCCCTTTAGGATCAAAAACCACAATTGGTACTTCGGTGGAGTCTTAAAAGATGGTGTGGCTAGATAAAAAGGCCACTCTCTTCTTCTGGAAACTGTAAATCACAGACATTCTGTTGAATACAATGAGTAAGGCTCTGATTCAGGAAACTCAGAGCAAGTGTGTTTGTGTGTGGCTGACTCCATGCATTTGGCCTCAGTATTCCTCCTGGCTCCCCAGAACCTTGGCCGAACACTTATTCAAAATGGGGATTTTTTTTTCGTTGTAAGCGAGGGCAGAAGACAGATAGAGCGGGAGGATTCCTTTGGGTCCGTGCCTGCATCCGTCGGAGTGAGAGACAAAGAAACCGCTTGTGACTGTGCAGGATGAAAAGAGCGCACACACTGTTTTCAGGCTTGCCTAAACATGCACGACGCAGCGCAGGTGTTATCGCCCTGTCAAACAGTCAACCACCTCTGTGACAATGCAGAAGTCCCATAACCAGTCAGCCTGCTATGACTGACTGACTACGTCTGTCAGGCCTGCCGAGCTCCCGATTCACACGGAGCTCCCGTTCGTACACCCCGATGAGGCGCTTTCGTCAAGACCCGGCAGTTCGGATGACACAGTTATCCGTGCGTCGGTCAAAGCAGAAACACTTTCCCGCAAATCAGATTTTCTCCACTCGTTCAGCTGCCTCGGCTGGATATCAAAACACAGCGACCGTCTCCCTCGACATTTCCCGCTTCTCTCCTCATGTTCCCCAGTCCCTCTGTGTGTCAGAATCAGTTTGGAAAGTCCCAGGTGCCGTGCAGGCACTACAGCTATTTAGCAGAACAGGGAGGAATGCAAAAAAATAAAGGCTGACTGGAAAGGCTGGGTCATCAGACGAAAAACACTGGCACTGGAGCCATATGGACGGATCCTGCTGCCAATTTCTGTAACTGCTCGTGGTTAATAGTCATCACAGCAGCAGCCCGAGACTGTCACAACACTCTACTTGGTTGCAATGGATTGTAATTATATGGTTAAATGTTAATGATATACCGAGCTTTGTTACCGCCCCTGACGTCCAGAGCGGGATCACGAAAGAAAGGTAACTTTAGCCTTTCACCTGTCACATTGTGCAAAAAAACCCCAAAACTATTATTCTGAAGGGATTTACAGTGGTTTTACGGCTCCTAAGTACATTCTATGTTTGTTTATATTGCAGCTCTAATATTCCTATAGAGTGCAATGCATCCTTGATATTTTTCTATATCATATTTGCATTAAGCCTCTTAAAATTTTCCACAGGGTTAATGTAAGGTCTCATTCCACAGAGGATGGCCATGGTCGGACGGGGCCTGGTTGAGGTGTTGGGACTTCTCCATGCAACAACCATCCCCGAAACGTGCACTGCGTTCCTCTCACCCTCGCAGTGGAGGCTGTCCCGAGTGGCCTGGGTGAAGCCTTGGCAGTCACTAACGACGGCCAGATGTGCGGCGCGCATGACTCATGGCGGCCCGCGCCCTGCCCTTTAATCCCCGCACCGGGTTGCCAGCCGCCACCGGGTCAGGGCGCGCGGTATCGTGGCGAGGTGCCGTGTGTCCGGTCGATACCCACGGCCCGCGGAGGAGGATGCGAACACCGCCGCGGTGAAAGGAAGGGTCTCCTCCGCGGGTTGGGATTGAAGCAATGAAACCGGGGGATGCAACAACGTCCACGGCGTTTAAAAGGGCGATATCGCCCCTTCATCTAACCGCTGTGGGACACGCCAGCGTCCATCTGAAATAACATGGTGCTAGCATGGGTTGGAGACGGCACACATAAGATTAAGGTCACCCGGGGACCACCTTTAGTTCCTACACAAACATTACCACGCTTTTTTTGTGGGCGTGCGTTTGAGCGTGTGCGTGCCATACCTTCGGGATATTATGGGGGAGCTAATCGGGAAGCCCCCGGTGACCGACGTTAGCTTCAAAACAAACAAACAAACAAACAAGCAAAACAAACAGTGAAATAAATCAGATAAAAATTTAAAAAATTCAGCACTTACTTGCCAATGACCTCGCAGAGCTCGTACACATCTTCAAAGAGGATGTCGTCGTCCGCCATAGTCCGACCCCGGCTGGGGGGGGGGGGGGGATTATCCCCAAAATATGCGTCCCGAACCCGCTCCTGAGCTCCTGAGAGACGGTGGCGACGAAGGCCACGAGCGGCTCGGCCGTTCGGCGGAGATACCGGACAGCACGCCAGCCGTGTCCTCGGCTGCGGGGCAGTCGGTAAAGAGTTCCAAAGAGAGGTTTCTAAATCCGAGTTCTTGCCTCCCTTCGTCGACCCCCCCGCCCCCCACCCCCCCAAAAAAATTAAAAAAAAATAAAGAAAAACAAAAACAAAAAAAAACGCTGCGTCGCTGTGAGTGAATCGGCACAGGCAGAGAGCTCAGTAATCCAGTTCGGGAGTCCACCGGTTCGGCCCCGCCTTTCCCAAAGCTTCCCGGTATCGCACTCCCGTCTCAAAAAGCAAACCCTACAAACATTATGGCAAACTACTCCGCCGGTGCGTCTGACTCTGCCGCTAACGGCTCCGGCTGTTACACTGGCCGAGGGGGGACCAAATGCCCGAACAGACCCGGCTGGAGAGTGTCCATCGGGCTCGGGTTACGGCACCGATCCAGGTGGGCTACGCGGACCGTCGCGTCCAGAAACGGCCACGGGTTACACTTTTCGGGGATGCACACACAGTCCTCCTGGTCGTGTGACTGACAAGTGTCCGGCGTGGACTTCAGGTGGCCCCGCTCTCCGTCTCCTTCCGCTCGGCTCGGCGACACTTTCCAGCCGTCGGTCGGTGTTTTCTTCCTCCCACTGACGCCCGTCTGCCCGGACGTTTTTTCTCCACGGAGCTTCCAGAAAACCAAGCTCCTCCCACGCGAAGGGGGTTATGAATCTGGGACGCTGTCCTCCATTTCGGCGCCAAGCCGCTACCCAGGGTTCCCCTTTAAGGCCTATAGGCTTTGAGCCAACATGGCGGCGCGGCGGCGCCACAGAAGGCTTTTCAAAAACCGCAGTTTCTTCGGTACTTTTTTTAATGGGTACAAATGAAGTGGAGTTCCTAGTCTCGGGCGAGGATTAGCGTGAATGGAGACTGTTCACAAATGTTAGAAACTACCGTGTTTAAATCAGGAAGTTTTCTCTCTTTTCAGCGTCCGTGCCTCTGAACACACCTCGTTAGCCTGGCTTTTGCTTTGAATGTTTTATGAGCATCATTTATTTCTGTCTAATCGTTTATCTTATTCTATTCATGGATTGAAATGTTCTTTTCCCTCTCATCGATTTTATTTGTCACTGCCTTTTATCTCTTTTGTCTACTTATTTTTGTTATTATTAATTTACTAATTATATTTTTATTCACTTATCATCAACTTGTCCGTCATCAGCAAAGCACTAAATTGCACTAACCTGTATGAAAGGTGGAATAGAAATAAAGTTTGGTTGACTCATCTATGGATTGATTGACATAATTTCTTCAGATTTTTACGGTGAACATTTTTACTAAAGCACTGGGCCATAGGGCTGGAACAATTAATCGATCGGTCGATCGGCGGAAACTTAATTGGCAGCCGGTTCCAGCTCCTCCAGTCTGGGTTTCGGGCTGTTGGTTGGACAAAAAAAGACATTTGAAGAAGTCACCTTGGGCTCTGGGAATCTCTGATGGGCCTTTTTTTTTTTTTTGTTATTTTCTGCCACTTCATAGGCCAAACAACTATTTCATTAATCAAGAAAATAATCATTAGTTACAACCTTAGACAGAATTTTGGAAATACCGTGGTTCATATTCCCCCCGTGCAACTCCACATGCCCTAAGAAATTTTCAACGACACACACACGAAAAAATCATCACATCCTACTTATGCACTGAACTTTCTGTAAATGTTGTCCCTCCAAATGAAGCTGCGAATTTTTGCTCCACTGCCAGATATACAATCCTAACGGAGAAACACCGGAACGATCCTCCCTATAGTTTAATTTACTTCAGTATATTTTTTTGTGGCCACCACAGTCACATTCAAAGATATTGAGTGAGAAGAGCATCAGCCCAGTAGAGGTGATTTGTCTGTAACTGCGGAGGGAAAACTCCTCCTAAGGTTGTTAAAACCCCCAAACCCTTAGAGACAATAACCAAGAAGGACAGTTTGCAGTGTAGCTACGGCCTTTAATACACGCTCACCCGGACATCGTTTTCAGTCGCGTGTTGCCGTAACTTTTACACACGGTTCGTCTCTTTAAACAGTCACTTTAGGGCCAAAAATCTGACCAGCCAACCCAAAGAAAAACAAAACCAAGCCTGAGAGACCAAAGCAAGCACCGAAGCCACGTCGTACAGGAACCTGTTAACACAGAAATGAAAGATGAGAAAGCTTTATCAAATCATTTTGATACGCGTACATGCTCCACCCTCACGTGCAGTGTCATCCACATGGCCGTGCCGTGGAATTCTGACGACGGTTTGTCTGCGTTTGGTTCGCAGTCCCTTCTTTTAAATAGAAAAAGGGGGAACACACTAGGTGTGCGACTCCTTTCAGAAGTGTGAGACAGTTGGCCAGTTTCAACCGAAATGAAATTGCATTAGAGCGTTTATTTTACGCCAGCCCTCTCTAATTTCAGTCCAACTGATCCCTTCCACCTTTGTACCAAAACTTTTAACAGTCCCAAAGCCTTATGGCTAAACCCAGCCTTGCGGTTAGACAGGCCAACCACAGTGCGTCCTCCCATAATGCTGCTGGGATACATAATATAGTATTACACAGGGTCCTGCGGTATCATGTCTGCGAAACGGCAAACCAACTGCAAGGACCTAACGCAGACACAGACTGATCAAATGCTTTGAACTGCCTCATGGCACCTTGTGTAGCCTCGCGTCTTCTTATGTTAAAAGACCACTCCACCAATTTATCACTGTGCCCCCGCGACATCGTAGGACTAACAATGGACAAATGAAAAAGAAAGAAAAAAAAGATCGAAATCAATGCAACGGAAGCAGAGATATCATCTTTTTTTATTCCACACATTCTTCTCCTCCTTTTTAAAAATGCAATTCGACCACCGAGGGTTCAGTTGAAGACTCGGGTGAGTTACAGTGTGTTAGTAGCGGCTGTTGTTTTTCTACAGCCTGCAGCAAAGACGGGGGGGGGGGGGCTGCAGAGGTCTGGTGAACTCAAGTCTCCACACCCCCAGACTTTTTTTTTACTTTTCCGACACGTGGTCGTCAGACCCCGACCGACGCCGACTCGGGTGACATCACCTGGGGACATTTGTCAGACTTCACACCGCTCCCCCTGGAGCCGTTTACACCACGACCTTTACACTATACTCCCATCTAGGAAATGCTAAATCTGCAGAACAAAACAGCTGAGAACAATGAGCGGGGTTCACCCTCGACATGGTTTAGGTGACTGACACTTCGGGTGCAGAATTATGATACAAGCCAAACGTGAGAAAACAGGTTGCAGTGTCAGCCTGTTGCTTAGCAGGTCTCATGACTGCAGCCCGCTGCCTCTTGAGCTGAGTTTTCCTTCGGCGCTCATCCTCGTCTTTCGCAAACTGTGCTACTGGCCCCAAAAACGCAGCCCAGCACAGAGCCATTGTAGACACGTGAGCACAACATACAGACAAGTGCTATCTATTCATATTTTATGGGCTCTGGTGAGCTAAATACATTGCCGGTTGATTGCCTAATTAATGGTGAATAATTAAGCAGAGTTAGCTAGCTCAAAATGATGAGCTCGTTCTTTTATTTATGATTTTCCCAAAAAAGGGTTCGATGTAATTAAATAAGCCCCATAGCAGCTACCGTAGGTAAAGTTTTTCTCTCTTCATACGTGGCTGCTTATGTAGCACAAAAATCTTTTATTTGGGCCATTTGAAACCTCAGTGAAAATCTGTGGCCTCGCTGATCATGGGAGATTGTGTGTGCATGCGTCGAGATGGGGGTGTTGTGAGGTGATGAGCAGGAGGCAATTTGGCTTAAGAATAAGAGAACATCAGGACATCAGAGAAAATCTTATCTCGAACCAACACACCCTTCCAGACTCAGCCGGTGGGCCAGTGTGGTGTGTGTCTGTGTGTGTGTGTGTGTGTGTGTGTACTGTACATGTTTGGGTTTAACAGATGTTCTTACCCCCTATCCCCATTGAGGAATCACAACCAGAACTGATTTACCATAGATCGCCTGTTGTAAACTGTGCAGCAGTAGGTGGAATTTTCCATCCACCTTTTTTTTCTCTTTTTTTTTTTTTTGCATCCCATTTTGTGGATTAAAAAAAAACATCAGTGGAAATGACAAAAATCAAGCTTGAAATATCACCCAAAAAAGTTTTTACTCTTGGCTACGGCAGAAAAGTTGGTGTATCGATAAAAGCAAACCACGACAAAGTGCTTCTTCTGCAATGGTTTAGTGGCATCTGACCGGAAATTTAGCAGAGCCAACAAACCAGAGCCTAATATGCTGCATAACGGTGGCGAATGGAAACACTAATTCACATCTTCTTCAGCAGATTCGGCTACAATTTGTGCTACATTAGGATGGTAACCTAGCTAAGTGTGTGTGTGTGTGTGTGTGTGTTTGTGTAGCAAATGAGAGACCACATGGTAATTTTTTTAACCGCACTCCACCGTACCTTAACCTTAAGATGCGTATTAGAGGAGCCTGCCCTGGTCGACCTTGTGGGTTGGTCTATGTTAGCCAAAATACCTTAAGCGGTACTCCAGTGATCAGGTACCGTAGTTCCGTAAAGTTGGGGGACTTGCAAGAGACATAGTAAAAAATAAATTCTCAAACTTGAGCATGCTTGCGTTTTCTACAGGTAAAGCTCCAAAAATGCTGGCCGTAAGCTTCCCATAATGCATCTTGATAGTGTCGTTCATTAATGCCTGGTAAATGCCCAAGTCTCTCAAGCTTTTGTAGAAAGCTCCTGCAGAACCACGTAAGACATTATACCACTGTTTTCACAGGCTGAAGGCTGGAACCTGCTTCTCCAGGCAATGGTCGCTGGTGTTATACACTGTATGTATAACTCTCTCTCTATATATATATATATACTGTTTGTTATCTATTGTACAAAGTTTGAGTACATTTATGTGTTTTTTCTATTCAAAGCGTTCCAACCCATCAGATTACTTGTACTTGTATCTTTGGAGAATCATAATTCCAGCCTGAGTAGTTCTCTTCACGATGCCTTCACGAACTGGCCAACATGTATAAAATCGGCGGAGTTCCCCTCTAACATTGAGATTCTACCTTTGAGGTTTTCTCCTAAATGTCTAAATGGGCTGTAATGCAACGCCGTCTCCTAGAGAGAAAATGTTTGTAAAGTGCTGATTTGTTTTCCCGATGAGGTCATGTTGGAGAACATACAGACTTTGCCGCTTTGATTAATTCCACCAGCACTGCGCATTTTTGTAGGGCACGGAAGATGTGTGTAGGTGGTCAGGACGGGTGGAGACGCGGGACACTGACGACGGAGACTGGAGTTCGCGTTGTGATTCTCGCGCGTTGTTAGGCTCAGTGGCAGCAGAGGCACTTTGTTCGCGGTTAGGGAAAGCTCGGGGTTTTCGGTTGATAAACTCGTTGTGTCTGAAGCACACTTTTTTTCTGTATTATAAAACGTAGACGTAGCCATGAAAAAAATTTACAACGCTTTCGTTGCCATGAGCTGATATTGTGTTGCAAGATAAGATACGGTTGAAAAACAATACTAATGAATAATAAATTGTCACTCAGCAGTTCATTGGTGCTTTCAGTATCAACATTTGGCAACTAGCTCGATACGTTGATAAACAACATTTCCTCATTATTTAGAAAACAACTGTGATCTGGGCAGCGTCGCGTTCCCCCCAAAACATATTCGCCGTTGCAAGTAAGAGTAATTTCTAGGGCCCAGGGTCGTGTGGGTGACACTGTGATGCTCACTGGAAATGTGCTTTCATTTGCATTAGAAAGTGCAGCCTCAGTGATCCACATTATTCTGTATGATTCACTACATGCTCCCGGTTGGCTGCCCTCTCAGCGAGAAACTAATATGGCTTCCCACAGTGAAATCCATCCTCTCCGGTTACATAATTACGTGCACGACCCATGTTTTCTACATTATCATTCGTTCATCCATCTTGTACCTGTTTCGCTCACGGCGATGCACAGCTCCAGGAATAAAAAAAAAAGTAGAAGAAAAGCGGTTCACAGTCGAAATACGGCTCCAGCTACAAATTCCACGAGGAGCAGAGAGATGAAAAACCTTGTCTTTCCTGCCCGTTAACACGTTGATAGACACTGAAAATAGACGGTCTGTCAATTACGGTTAATTAACAGCCACACTTACAGTAGCGGAGGGAAAAAGAGGAATCAAGAGCCATGCACAACAATTCCCCATCAGTTAAGAAAACACATCGCCTGACAACTTTACATAGTCTAATCATTCTTTCTTTGTACGCTTTCTTGAACTGAAAGATATTTATATGACCCTTTAAAGCGTTCTGCAGAGAATTCCACAGTTTGACGCCAACCACTGAAACGCACATCTGCATCTCTGATGCTTGAAATGACATTTCCTTCCATGGTCCTCGACCCCTGGATTAAACACAAACAGCTTTTGTACATTTTCTGGTGTTGGTATTTACTCCACTGTCTAATGAACAAAGAGATATTAACATTGGTGCGGTTAGAGAGCCACGAGTGTGTAACGGCACGGCAGGGGTTGGGAGTAGCAGTATTGATTTACTAGAAGTCATTTCTGAGGAAATCTCACAGTAGTTGACTTCAGCAGCTCAATAAAGTGAGCAGAGTAGGAGTGATGGTAACTATAAAGAATACAGTGTGTGTGTGTGTGTGTGTGTGTTTCGGGTGATGAAGTGATCCCTTTGATGCAGGAGGAGGATGCTCACGGACTGTGTACAGGTCTTCATCGTTCCTGTGATCTGATGGAAGTCATCAGCCCCGAGGCCCGACACCGTCTCACTCGGCTCTGCTGCCTTTTTTTTTTTCTTTCACTATTTGTCCGCCCGCCCTCCCCTCGCTTTTGAGACTTCTTGACTGGGAAGTGCAGAGTGCGGCGCAAAGTAACTAAGTACATCTACTCGAGTACGTACTGCATCTACACCGGATGTACACTCAGGTGTTTCCACTTTGTGAGACTTTGTAACGCGCTACTTTCTTTTACCCCTGCCATGTCTTAGTTTAACGTAGCCGCATAAATGGCAATTTGCAGGCGGTTTTATCCCCAACAGCAGCGTGGACATAAGTGACACGAATGTCCAGCTACCAATGTCGTTTTTTTTCATTAAATCCTGACCTGTGTTCACCTTGTCGCTTACTTTGAATTAGCGCGGCGTGACGAGTCAGGTCTCAGTAGCAAAAGTTTGCCCTCATTCAGTAAATTATGAGTGAGGGCCATAGAATTATGCCCCCCCCGTAAAAGGTCAAACACTACCTGTACAACATCATAACACTTTTACAGGTTGGGCTCAGGGCTATTTACACGTCCAGCCAACACGGAGAAGCAGTGTTTCCTTCTGAGTTGTGTTTCCAGCCGATCATTCCTTCTAGTTCTGTTTTAGTCTCCACTAACTCCTGAGGGGAATATATCTGCTTTTTTACCTGCTAGATTCTCAGCTTTGTTCACAAGCCGGTCTGTAACTCTGAGTGGGTTTTTCAGAGAGTTTCTGCTGAAGAGAGCGGTGAGACTGAGCCAGAACAGTGAAGCCGCAGACCTTAAACCAAAACGCTGCGCTGAAAGAGGATAAAAGACTCCGGAGAGCTGAGGGCAGCTGCCTGTCCCTACTCTGACCGACCTCTGTCACGTTACACATAATATTTTGAGCCGTTGTTAATATGAAAACATTGCTCGGTGCAGCCGTGTGTGAATGTTGAATTTGTGATGTGCCTCCTGCAAACCTCTGAAACAAAGAGGTTTGTTTCAGTCGAACCGCCGGACCCGTGGTAAAGCGTAGTTTACACAACCGTATTTGCTCCGTACACATCTCCTTCAACAGCCCAGCGCCGACGTGTGAAGCACACTGGCTTCCCACCACAGAGCCAGATCATGACAGTGTTGCTTAACGATATCCTCTGCTGGTTTTGGTTTCGGCGTATTAAGTCTCGGCCCTGGCCGAGTCTGAAGCAGAGCCTGTCCCATTTCCGAAGAGTAGCGTAAACCGAACTTTAGGAAAAGTATTGCGCGTTGAAGGCATCATCCTTTTGCTGCAGGACTCCATTTAGGAGCTGTTTGCGTAATACTCTGCCTCTGCCCTACAGTCTCTCCGTCTGATGCCTTTGGAAACACGTGTCCCATTCGTCTCCTTCACTCTTTTTTCCTCTTTGTTGTTTTCAATGAGATGGACCGGAGAAACAGTATAAATTTTATTTTTTATAAATCTCGCGCCAGTTCGAGGGATTTGTTGTCTGTTGTGTTTGTTCGTCCCCTTGACTACAAAAGGCACATCCTTCGTTTCTCTCTCTCTCTCTCTCTGCTCAGGCAAAATGTCAACAAGTGTTATTCTTTCACTGACCCGACGCCTGTCAGTGGTCATCAGCGAGTCAATTTTCCTCTGCGCGGTTGAGACTAATTGCGTTCCAGCTTGTCCCCGGGGCAAACAAAAACACACAGAAGGTTATCATTATAAGCCTGCCCGGTCTATCAAAGAGGGGAGCTGTCCTCGCACTGACCAGTGGCTCCTCTGATGTTATTAACAAAGCAGAAATCAATGCGGGCTAACGTGGGCTGGATCAATGGGCTCGGCGGGCCACAGGATAGATGAATAATCCGGTTACTGGTGGGGCTGACACAATGAATGTAAGCCAAGGCGTGTGTGTGTGAGTGTGTGAGAGGAAGAGGAAGGAAGCTCGTCTGTCTAGCTGACTGCAGCAGAGGTGCTGTCTGCCGAGTGCTTATCGGGGACACGGTGAGCGGCGGGGCGGAGACGAGCGGAGGAGGAGGAGGTACGTGATGAATGTTGTGTCTGGGTTTAGAAAAGCTGCTACTTTGGGATGTAATCCGCAAGAAAAACATTTTCCCCTCCTCTGCCGCCGCAAGGCCGTACATGTCTGTTGATATTGTCACGGAGAGAGCAGCACCAGCGGGTGTCTGAAGTCAAGTGCCACATCTTTACCGAGGTGGAGTGGGTGGGGGAGGGTTTATGAAAAATCCGGCCTTTCTTCCCAAACAGCTTCTTCAGTGGTGCTGTATGAACTTAAGCAAGTCTTTGTACTATTTCCATGTACTGCTACTTTATACTTCTGCTCCACTGCATTTCATTTATTTTAAGGTTACTGGTTACTTTTCAGAAAAGTAACTTCTAACTAAAAAAACCCACGGTGATCCTATAAAATACAATGAATTGTTAAAGATTAAACCAGTGGTTCTTAACATTTTTGGCTTGTGACACTTTACAAAAAACCAGTGTCAAGTTGGGGCCCTTTGTCACGTTTTTCCCCCTAAAATTCTCACATGGTTTCATTCTGATAACGTCCCAAAGAGGAAAAATTACTTAATATTTCACAAAAGGCAAAGGGTTATAGAAAAGTCCCAACAATTACCACAGTTTTTTTTTTTTTCTTGTAATCAGAACATCGTTTCTTCTTCCTTCCTCTTTAGCGGGTGGCCCTCTGGAGGGGCCCGACCCCCAGGTTGGGAACCAGTGGACTGAGGTACCTAACTCTACATAAAGTAGTTCAAAGCAGCTCCAACCGTAAAATACGTTTTACTTATTGATGCATCGGTGTAAACAGTCTAGTATACTGTATATACTAACATACCAGTCGGGGCTTTTACTTTTGTCACTTTCAGTCCATTTCGCTGATGAAACTTTGCTACTTTTACTTGAGGAGGATTTTAAGTGTCAGACTTTCACTCGTAGTCGAGTATCTTTATATTCCCGTGTAGCTGCTTTTGAGCGAAGGATCTGAATACGTCTTTCGCATCTGGGTTTCTTCTGAGCAGTTTTTGCTGACATGTTCGTTGGAGCCCTTTGCTTCTTCACCGGGGGGGGGGGGGTAATGTTCTGGACTGAACCCGGCGGAGGAGGCATAAAAGGGGATGCCACACCCCCACATGTCCTGCCTGCTGGGCGCCGGCACACGGGAGCAACCTGAGGAAATGTGATCTATTATTACTTCCCAGAGAGAGGGTAGAGAGAGGCCGTAAACCACTCTCTGTGTGTGTGTGTGTGTGTGTGTGGGGGATACACACATTGGTGATTCCAGCCAATCTGCTGTACATGCTCGCATTGCTCTTAAAACTTAATTAAGGAAATTAAAATTCTTTGCACTGTGTCTCAAAATGAATATGCCGCCGTGAAAAACAGCCCCTTTGGTGTTCGCTCGAATTCGCCTGCCCTGCAGTGCCCCGTCCCCCGGCAGGCGAGCCGAGAGCCACGCCGAAGGAACGAAACGGACACCGTTTCAATGGATTGCTGCTCTGTGGTGGACAGAGAGGAGGGGAAAACGCAGGACGTTTGGCTTCTTTCACGACAGTCGGTCAGAGGCTGACGAGGCCGTAAGAAAACGCTGACAACTTCATTCAACTTGACAGAAAGTATCCCGTATAATTAGCTCTCTTTGCTAAACAAATGAGACCCCAAAAACAACATCGACCATACTGTCGTACTTGCAAATGAGTACTTTCAAAACAAGGCAGATTTAAAAGAACATTACGGCCTACCAGGTAATTGGCCATAACTAATCAAGCCTCTTTTCCCAGTCACTGCACGAGTAAGCGCCTGAGGTCGGTGTGGGCAAAGGCACCACGGAGCGACGTAGCGGCTGAACGGTGTTGGGATTTCTCAAGTTCTCACTTCCATGTTCATTTTACAGCCAGCTACACAACGTAGGCCCGGTAGGGAGACGCGCCTGCAGCTGTGGCCTACTTTCTGCACGTTTTCCTGCCACTCTTCATTTCAGTTGTCGGTAGCAAGATACACTTTTGGCTTTTGTGTCTGAGGCTGGTGGCTTGCTGGTAGCGGGGCTAAATCACCATGGCAACGCAGGCAGCACAGCTTATCAGCTTAATGGTCACATCGTTCATAGTCTCTATCAAAGATACCTTTATTGGAAAAGTTTGGCTTATAAAAGCAGTTGTGAATAAAAGTATTGATCTCAAGTAAAGAAAGCAGAGAGTTGTTGAAGGACTAACGCTGCAGGAGACAGTAGAACCGTGACACTGTTGGTGATGAAAAGTATTTCCAGCATTTCCTGGAAAAAGAAAAGAGGTTTTTTACAGGCAGTGTACATTAATCGACTTCATTTATCAATGAGGCAAGTGCATTCAAATCTGGCAGAACTGCTTTGCTGTGCATTTCTTGGATTTGTTTACAGAACGTTTTAATGATGTTGTCACAGTTTTAAGATGATGCCATTATATACATTCATACTGTCATTTATACTCGTTTTAGTGCTTTTCATTCATTTACTATTCCATGTTTTTATATTGACGTATTTCTAATGCGTTACATTTTTGACTGTTGGAGTTTTTCACTGTTTTCATTGCTCGGTTGTTTGTTATTGTTGCATCTGCCACTTGAACACGCTTCTAGCTGCCCTGGAGGATTGTGGGCTCGCGGAGCGAGTTGAGGCCCGCCTCTGCGAGACCAGTAAACTGGTCTCGTGACACCAGCGATCACATTAAAGTAGCTGGCTTTGTCGGTGGCTGTTACAGGCCCCGGGGCCCCTCTCCTCCTGCTCGGATTACTTCGTTTGCTGTGAGTTTGTCGACAACTTGGCGTAAGCCTGAGAATTTCAGCTCCTTGGAGAAAGCTAAAATTTTACTGGGCGTGTTTACTACACTTGTTGCCTGATCAGTCTCTAAATGTCAGAGCTGAAACTTAAAAAGGCTTAGTCAAAGTTAGGTGGATTAGGAGGACTAGGCCTTTCTGAAACTCACTACATCCATGACCTCCTTTCCTTCCCTGTAAACCTGAAGCCGGAACGAGGGTAACTTTCTGAAGAGGTCATGTCCTGAGACGTGGACACGATCCTCCGACTGATGTGGACAATTTATTGCTGAGTATGCGGGAACGCCGCGTCCCGCCCGGGGATTTTTCATCCGTGGCATTTTCTTGTTCTCCCTCGGTAATACTGGGGATCTGGCCAAGAGGCAGTTTGCTATACCATCAGTAAAGGGTACTTTGATCAGAAAGTTTTCCTAACATAGGACCATTAATGTGTTCCCTGGCAACAGAAGATCACATCATCAAAGACTGGAAGGTTTCATAGAATCCGATGTAAAACATTTATTAAAATTCATGTTCAATGGATTAATCTGTTTGGCCACAAGTCGCCAGAACAGTGCAACGCTCTCGAATCTCAACTCATGCTCCTTTATCTGTGAAGTGGTGTGTAGGAAGAATACCACAGTATTTAAGCTGCAGTTCATACCCTGCTCACGTAAACGACGGCAGCGTCTAGCGTGGAGTTTGTGAAGTCGTTTCATCACTTTACTGTCGGTATGCAGTGAAAATATCACGAGCACAAATGTATGAATTCGTGGGGGGGTTCGTTTACACCACAGTGGCGTTTTCCAGTGCATGGGTGCAAACCGACGAAGCCGTGCAGCATTTCTCATCCGTGGAGAGCGGCAAACATATATACATACTGTGTGTGTGTGTGCTTATTCACACTCCGCCTTCCTGTTGAAGAAAACAATATTTCAAATACAAAACCCAGTGCTTTTTTTTCTCTCGCTCTCTTCTGCCGTCAAGGTGAAATGGATTTTCTCCGGCCAGTTTGCGCGGAATCCAGTTGAGTGTGTTGAAGGAGAACCTGGTGATAAAATCTCGTAAATCAAACATCTCAGTCTCTCCACTGGTCTGATGGCAGATTTGTTTCCTGACTGGAGTCAGGAGAGCTTTGGCTGCAGGCCATTGTTTTTAAGATTGTGCCCAAGGCAGTTTGAAAATTCCACTTGACATTTGACATACTAATTACTTGTGCTGTGCCGCAGTTTGTAGCCGGCATACTGAAAGAGAGCCTGCAGTTAAAGTGCACCCCGTGAAGAGGCAGCGTACCTTGAACAACCCGGAGGCGGAGCTGCAAGGAGCAAAAACGGGGCCAATAATTTAATTTCAGTTTATTTATTTTCCAGTGTAAGTTTTCTATCTGGGAATGAAAAACAGCCTTATTTTCAACCTTCAGTATTATAACAGCTCAATTCTGGGTTTAAATTGTTGTGGGAAGACGGGAGATCAAGGAGAACCTGGCTCCTTAGGTTACGTGAACCTTTTAACGCATTTTGCATTCTACAAGTTTGACGCACTACACTGCAAAGAAATAAAACACGGGCAAATTTAGAAACGGCACAAAACGCACTGCCAACGCAGACAACACACACAATAGAGAAAACACAACCAAATACGCACTGACGTGGACCCCCCTCGTGGGAGAATGAACTAACAGTTTCAGTTTATTTCAGTTTTATTGTTGATCGTAGTTCTACCAGTAATATAGGTTCTGCTAGGACCTTGCAGCGTATCACCGTTAACCAGTTTAAAACACCAGGATTTCCAGTTTGAGTGAAAGTAAAAATAAATAAAAAAGAGAGAGAAGAAAGATCAGGGACTTTGCTGCGACTTGTCATTTTCAGCATTAACATTAGGCTTAACCACAAAAATATACACATAGCAAATGCACCTAATGTGTTGTTACCATAAGGCACCAAGTCTGAACTAATGCTGACTTTCATTAGTGGTTTAACGCTGTTATTTTTAGGCACATAAAATGTGCAATGATTCATGCAGAAAACTTAATGGCAAGAACAATTAAAAGACAAACAGAGGCAGGGAAATAGATTCAAGCAGATACCAAGAATAGAGAAAGAGAAAAGGAGGGAGACGGGAAGTAGAGATTAAAGACAGACACACAGACAGGCAGACGTGGACTGACAGATAAGACGTGTTCAAAGCAGACAAAATAAACGTTGAGTGGTGACTTTCCTTTCATGTTGTAGGTGCTAGAGTACACTAAGTAGATAAGAGCGAGGCGGGCCTCACGTTACATCTGTGGGACTCAGTCTGTGAAATGAGTGGTGATGTGGCTCTGGGACCACACTCATCAGATGTGAAGTAAGGAAGCATTTTGAGTGAGCACAACCCTGCTGTGGACCTATCCGCTTCTTTCTGCTTCTGCTTCTCACGCCAAAGTATACTCTTAGAAACCACATGCAGCCTTCGGCAGCAGAGCCCCAGGGGTACCGAGGTGATGCAGCTGTCTCATTATAACCGACAAAAGGACGGGATGTTGTGATATTACAGGTGGAAGTCACAGGAACTTTAGTTATAACCTTCACTTGTGTGAAAGGACCTTTGAATGCAGAAAAACTTTCTCATGGTATGAGAGTCTGCAACGTCAGAAGCCAAGGACACAGGAAAAAGGACCCAAGTGCAGACTCGCAGGCAGATTCAGTGGAGACATGTTAATGAGGAGAAAACGGGCTCACAGTCAGCCGGGTGCACAGAGGTAGGCCGAGGCACGGCGAAACCCAGGCTGGTAACCGGAACGCGGGGAAAACACAAGGGGGACATGGGCAGAAACACGAAGAGTCGAACCGACCGGGAGCTGCCGCAAATGGCTGGTAAATGTACTGGGTGAGCGCGGAGGGCGGCTCGGGTAACTGAAGATGTGGAACGGGGGAGTAGATGGGCAGAGCTGACAGGTAAATGGGAACCTGGGAACAGTGAGCTGAGGGACGGAGGGGCAGACTGTCACACTCGCATTTGCTCTCCATTTTGAGTTTCTGGATTCTGACGATTCATGCGTGGAGGAGAGAACTACGAAGACAAAAGTCTGCTCTGCACTCATGAGCCTGTCCGTCTAAGATGCTTCCAACTCAAGAGGCAGTGTTAATTCCATTCCTCTGGTAGAAGCACGGACTGTGGTTATTGTGCACATCCTTTATAATCATCTGTTATCTTCTGTTTATAACTTCAAAGAAAAATACAACTTACAGACACACACACACACAAGAGTCAAAATTTGAGGAGACCGATCACACAGAGGGAGAGACTGTTCTTTTCTACCATGTCATCTATGGCAATTAAAGCGGTTGTGTGTGTGTGTGTGTGTAGTCTGTTCTACTTCCAGGTCTTCATTGTACCGAGGATGTTTGCAACACTGTCGGATGCAAACTGAATTTATAATTTAAAAATGTACATCTCAGACAAAAACCCCCCGCAAACAATTGTGCATTGTCCCCCGTTCACATCCATGGGACTGTAACACAAGGGACGAACAAACATGAGGTGACAGAAGCAGCTCCAAATGGGATCCGATCCCAGGCATCGACGCACTCCTGAGCTGTTAAAACACTCGTGCGCTGTCCTGTAAAAGTCCTCGTCCTTCCCTTGGGAGTCGGTTTTTGTGTGGCCAGTCCTCTACTATTAAACAACTGATGGCCGATGACGGTGGTTATCTGTAAACCTGACACTTCTCTGCCTTTCTGAAAACCACGCTACAGTGTAATTTGCTTGACACTCAACGATGCCTCTCTCCACAGGATTAACTCTGATGCTGTACGTCTGCACAGTTTCTGTCCTTGTAGAGGACAGCCGTCCTGCAAATGCCACGGGTGGAGACATATCGGAATATGCCCCGTATTCGGACAGCGCTTGTCTGGTGTCTTCAGGTTGCTGTGATTTAATCTGACAAAGCTGTGATCGGTTTTATTTATTCTATCCATTTTGAAAAAATCTGTGGTGCAGTACTTCACGATACACTGGAGAGGATCCTCATTAGCGCCGACGTCTCTATAAACCCAGCACCAGCCTGTGGAGATGTCACATTTAAGCCCGGTGGGAGCACTGAGCTCACTGGTACACTATTCATACAGTGCACACAACAGAGGAGGCTGCTTCAGATGAGCTCATCGCTTTCATCTCCCGTGATCTCAGCCTCGGGCCGCGGCGATGTGTCTCCTGCAGCTCTCCAGCCTCTCTGTTCCTTTCTTCTCGCCGCTTCCCATCACACTTTCCGTATGGCTTAATTTCTCCCCCCTCCGTCTTCTCGGCACCGTTCCTAAAATATTTTTGGAATCCGTCTCAGGAATGGTTAGTTCCCTCGAACCAAGGACAATGTGGCCTTGTTAGTTCGACAGGTGTGTTTAACAGACAGACAGGGAGTCAACAGCTTGAGAAATGTACTGGCAGTCTTTATCTTGACCTCTGCTCCCCAGGGGCTCTTGAAAAAGGACTGGGTTTTTGGGTGCGATTTTGGGCTGTTTCCTTGTGATTCGTGAAGGCTCAGTGTTACAGGCTGAGGAGCACGACTCGAAGGTGGGCAGGTTAAGTGAAAACAAGCTCACTGCGTCTACGGTGCAGAACGAGCTCTGCTACCAGGAGGTAGCAAACAAAACAAGGGAGTTAAGCCGCCAGTACGCTTCCTCAGAGGTGATGTCAGATGGTCAAGTAGCTTAGGGAGCCCCCTCCCCCCACACCTTTCTCACGGCGCAACTGGGGAGAGCTGGGAGAGTAAGCAGGGTTTGAACTTCAGCACCCGGTTTTCATTCATTACACAGTTATTGCTCTCGCATTTCATGGCAGCAACACCATTAATGCAACCGCCGTTAATTCCTTCCAGGAGAGACTGTCTGAAAACGTGCTCTGTCATCCCCGTATTTAAACGATTACTGCGGCTCCCCCCTCTCTATTATCCCTTTTTCACCGAGGCAGTTGGAGGGGCGGTTCGGAGCCTTTGCACTGTCTTGAACCAGTTCTTTGTGTTTCGACAGCCAAAGGAGCAGCTCCCAGCCAGGATAAGTGGTTCGAGAGTGGCACCTCCCTTCGCTGGTCTAGAACCAAGAACCAACAATGTCAGGGGCTGGGGGCGGGATTAGCGTGACCAACGAGACCAACTTAAACTTTGTGCCTTTGTGTCATTTTTAAAAATCTGGGAATGTTCAAAATCAACGTCAAACTGTTTGGATGCCAGCGAAGGCTCGCATAGCAGCACTTGTAAAGAGGCGATGCAGTTGTTGGCTCTCCGGTGGCTCTCTGGCCCGTTGAAAGGCAAAACAGTTCTTAGAAGGTTTGCAAGGTGAACCATCTCCGAACCGACACTGGCACCAGCCCAGAACTAGCACCCAGGTTAGCATTGGTGGAGAGCGGCACTATGTCGGCTGGCTTTTCACTCCGCCGTCGAGTGTGGCTGTTTGGAGCAGCTATGGGCTCGTATGAACTAGTTCTGTTGGAGCACACAGTAAGCCACGGCGGGCGAATGTTCAGCGACAGTAACAGTGAGATGTTTGCGTGTTTTTTTTCCCCTTGGTATATACTGGGTGTGGACCTCTTAACGTGTTGACTGTTTTTAGTATTTCAACACCAGAATGGGGCAAAATCTGATTACAGTGACTTTGAAAGGTTGCTTTCAAATCTGGTCTTAACTTTGCAGTCCCAGCTGGTTTCAGTCAGGGCAGATCCCGAAGACACGGGTATGGACCAAATTTTAAGCCTCTAAGTAGTTTGTTGTCTTGCTGAAAGTTAGATTAGAAGATTGAGCTCGCCCTTATGACTGTAGGGTAAATATGAGACTACAGCCAGCAGCCCGTCCGCTTAGCTTAGCACAGAGACTGGGGGGTCAACCGATGTGGCTCTGTCCAAAAGGTAAGAAAAAAAATGCACCTACCACCACCTAATTGCACCTGGCCAAGAAATAGTCCAGCACATAACCCCTATAATGTTTTGACACCTAGAGGTGCCAGCAGGTAAATGTGGCTAGCTGTCTCCTCCTGTTTCAATGCTTTATACTAGCAGAGCTAACATCTGCCGGCTGTGGCTTCATATTTAGTGGCCAGATATGAAAGTGGTATCAATCTTATCATTGAACTCTCAGAAAGAAAGCAAAATAGGATTTCAGTCTTTTGCTGTGAGTATAAATCCACAACTGCGACGTCAAGTTGTCAAGTGCGTGATTCTCACCCTCAGGACACATACAATAACCTGTCTGCGAAAAAGTCTGACAGAACACATAACACACACACACACACACACACACACACACACACACACACACACACACAAACGGCTGTCATTTTGCATACCGGTCAATCACAGAGCTGAAAGCATAAACAACAGGGGATTCAGGTCAGCAGTGAAAACAGGGCAGCTAAGGAGAATCCCCACACTGGAATATTCAAACAGATTCTGCTGGGGCTTCAAAGTGGAGGAAGGCGGTAAGTAAGGATTGGATTTAGGTGCTGCTGGTGTGTGCCGCAGTAAAACCATCTCAGAGCGCTCTGAGTGCTTTATCTCCTCCACTGCCTGGGCAACTGCCTCTCTACCCTCCTCAGAAGGGAATGAGGCTATTAAAAACCACACACGTGCGTGCACACACAGCCGTGCGTGCCCGACTCGCTCACTGCATGCACACAAACACACACACACACAAACACACACACACGCACGCATACATTCACCCGAGTACACTGCCAAAATGTGAGAGCGCGGCGTATTTGCAGCCAGCTCACTGGGTCTAAAATGCCTTCTGGGTAAAAAATCCACAGGGGCCCCGAGCCATTAACTTCTAGCCAATATAAAAGGACCCTCTTTGCATGTAGAGGCAGGAAGAAGAAAGGTGCCAAAAATACATCGGTCTGTCATTATTCTCACCATGGAGCTGATTACAGTACAGAGAAGAGAATCATCATCCAAGCCTCACAGTGCGGGCATGGCTTTGCTCACAACAACAAAGCAGAGGGTATATGTTGTTAATGTTACGTCACTTTGGGACACTTTTAGCCTTGTGCTAAAGGAGGTGGAGGAGTGATAATGAGACACCTGTTGAGAGAAAGTTTACTGGCTGCTGAGCATCAGGCCATGTGAACAGTGATGCCTTCACTTACCTTTGTGTTTACCGAATTCCCTTGGGACGGCGATGCATTCACTTACAGGTGTACATACTGGACCGCGTTTGAACCTTTGAACCGAACAAAGTGATTCGTAGCCGTTTCTTGGACTTGGTTGGGCTCGAGGAAACATTGAGGTTTAGGGTAAAATCACCCCGCTAGTGTTGGGGTACCATCATGGTTACACTGATGCTAAGATGGCAGCGCGTACAGGCGCAGCGGCTCTCTGACACAGTGGGTTTTTTTGGTCTTTTTGTTTGCTTTTCTACTCAGGAGTATAAAGTGCTGTCTAGCGAACCCTGTCTATAGCCAAAAGGACTTCCTTGCTATAGGGATACAGTCAAGTTACGCTGTTACGAGCGACAGGATACCAAAGGAGCTAGCCAAGCCACCAGGATCTCTGTGGTTTACCATCTCAGTCAGAAGGCACCACAAATGACGGCGCGAGAGGAGGCAAAAGCGAGGCTGCCGCGCTGACATCCTTGCTCGGCTAAAGAAAGATTCCCCCAAGCCGACACTACCGAGCATGTTCATCGCCGACACCAGATCTATCAACAACTAAACTGATGACTTGAAGCTGCTCGTCACCTCACAGAAATCCGTTCACGACTGCTGTTTGATAATCTTAACACAAACTACCCCGACGCAGCTATAGAGCTTATCCTAGCGACAGGACTCCGGTAAGAGCAGAGGTGGGGGGGCTATGCATCTATGCACCTGTGCACACAACGACTGGTGCACGAGAGCTGCAATCATGAACAGACACTGCTCCCCTGACTTGGGGTATGTGTCAGTTAAATACAGACCCTTTTATCTCCCTCAGGAGCTCACTGTTTTTAATGTTACTGCTGTTTACATTCACCAGATGCTAAGACTAGCGCTGCCCTCGGCTCCTTGCTACGGGCCATAAAAAAGCAGCAAAGTGTTCACGCTGACGCAGTAATTATCATCGCTGTAGACTTTAGTCATGCCAATATTAAGTCTGTTCTCTCGAAATCTGATCAGCATATTAAGTGTGCTACCGGGGGGTATAACACACCGGACCATGTAGATTCACACATCAAGGGCGGGTACAGAACGTCATGTTTTCCACGTTTAGGTCAGTCAGATAGCCTCGCTCTGCTACTGAACCCCAGCCTACACTCCTGTCAAGGTAAAACACACAAGCTACCATCAAGATCGTGGAAACCTGGCCTGAGGGGGCGTCCTCTCAGCTCCAGGATTGTTTTGAACAGCCTGACTGGAACGTATTTGCACAACAGCACTCTTCTACATACACAACTGTGTTAACGACGTCACCATCAGCAAGCGCATGCGGGGTTTTCCAAATCAAAGACCCTGGACGAAGGAGCTTAAGACCCTGCTCAGAGACCATAACAAAGCCTTCAGGTCTGGGGACAGAGAAATGTACAGTGTTGCCAGATACAAACAGAGGATTGAGGACCACTTCACCAACACTGACCCCCACCCGTGTGTGGCAAGGCATCCAGCACGTCACCAACCACAGGAACAATATTGCAGAGGAGCGAAATTGTTTCTTTGCTCATTTTGAGGAAAAAGGACCTTGGATTGATGTGACTCCCCCTCCAGCCTCCAGTAGTTACATACTCACAGTGAATCGGACACGAGACGAGTGCTCAGGGATGTGGATGCGAGTAATGCTGGTGGATTAAAGACTTCCTAACCAACTGACCTAGACTATCGGATTGTGACCACCTTTCCCTGACCCTCAAACTCAGCACCAACGCCGAGTCCACTCCTTTCGCCGTCTTAACCCACGACTGCATAACACACAGTCCCGTGAACACCATCATAAAGTTTCATAAAGTGATCGACACCGGCCAGAAAATCATCGGCATCCCGCTGCCTTCGCAGAGCGACCAACATCCTCAGAGACTCATCCTGCCCCAGACATCACCTGTTTGCCCTGCTGCCCTCTGGCAAGTGCTACTGGGTCGGTCATAAAATCCCCCACCTGCAGACTCATGAACAGTTTTTACCCAGGTGCCATCTGTGGACTTAACTCTGCCAAGCCCGGACCTATCTATACTGGTTCCCTCTGCCAGGAACCCTCACTCTGACCACTGGACAAATGTAGGGATAATGTCTCTGCAAATATTCACTATTCCAGGGCAATATCTATGACCGGTGCCATATTACCTAGTGCAATACTTATACCAAGGCAATAGGTATAATATTGTAGCTATGCAAAGACTGTCAGGCCGTGTGTGTGTGTGTATTGCAGTTCTCTAACTATGCTCTGCATACATCAGTACTGAATCTATTTAAAGATTCCTAGTTGTATTTTTTGTTTTATTTCCCCAAGACCTGTAAACAGACTTTGATGTATAAAATTCTACAACGCTGGCATTTGTCTTTTTTCTCCCTTATCGTTTTCGTCCTCTTTACATTATCTGTCATCACTTGTGAATACCACAGGTCCGGCTTGTAGGCCTATAAACTTCATAAAACTCCGTTCTCCGACCGCAGTTCATCACAGCGAAAGACGTTTTGGGCGAAGAGTCTTGCCTTCTTCGTGGACGGAGGAGGCTGTTAGGGCTTCTTGGGGCCTATGGGAGATGAGGCTGGAGAGCAGCAATTAAACCACGACACAACTCTCTATCTCGGTCTCTCCCTCCACCTCCCTGTCTCCTCTTACCTCATCTAAGACTCACACAACTACAGGTTACTATGGAAACTACTTCCCTCCCTCCCTCCCTCCCTCTCTCCATCTCCTCTTCAGTCACTCTTGGTCTGGCTCTTGCATCCTCATCCTCATCTCTTTAGCCCCATTCATACCACACGTTCATCCTGTTCTTTGTAATCTCTTCATTAACATCTGTCACCTTTGTCACCACTTGTCTTCCGTACCACGCCTTTTTTAGCAGGACCACTTTTTTCCCCCTCCCCCTCTTCCCGCTGTTCTCCATGTTACTCCCTCTATCTGACTTTCTATCTGTCCTGCCGCCTGCAGCGTGACACCAAATGTCAGGCCTGAGCAGGCACTGAGAGAAATCGCAAGGAGGGCGCACAAATGAAAAGAGATAGAGAGAGAGAGAGCGAGGCGGATGAAGAGACAGTGGGAATGAAACGGACTAGAGGGAGAGAGATGGGAAGGTGGAGACAGCGGTAAAGGGAGGGAGAGGGGTGAGAGGGAGCCTACCTGACCGCAGACATTAAGAGCCGAGGGCTGTCATGGGCAGTAGAGGCTAAGGAGTTTCTAGCTCTTATGCTCAGAATTCAACTATTCTAGTTTTAATCAAATCTGTCAACAAGGTTCTGTGAGTTAATAATATTTGTGTTCAGCTGACTTACAATTTCTTTAAACATTTTACAAGCAGAAATGGAGAAATTAAGAACTCTGTATTTCTAGAACTGAGTAAACCCATAAAAAGTAGATTACATTTGTTGACTTGGTGAGACATCTTGACTTAACATTAGAGACTTGCAGTATTCACTCTTTTAATGTCCCAGATTATAAGAACAGGTCGCCTGACTCCAAAATGTGGCCCATTCATCTGAAAGAAAATTGCTCACCGAGTGCTTAGGCCAAAAAAGTTTTTTTGCTTCGCTGGTTTGTTCCCACATTAGGTTTTTTATGCACAAATTGAAACTGAGCATTAGTGTTTCTGCTGCTGGCTGCTTGAGGGTCTACAGGCATCTCCTCTTACCATGGTGATCTGGTTGCAAAAGGATTTTTGGGCCACGTTCTCTGAACACATCCATGGTTTCCATCTTTCAGCCAGTGTGGGCAGATGACAACATGGTGGACGTAAACACTGGAGTCCAACTTATCTGCTCACATTCTGGTAATGAGTTTATTTTAGTGAGGTCAATTTTTAGAGAATAAATAAAGTTAGCGGAAGCAAAGAACTTGCAATACTTGGGACTTTTTTTTTTTCAGCTCAATCAAAGATCCCATTATGGCAAACAATGTGTCACACTGTTTGCCGAGGCTGAGGCTGGCTGGCAAATGCTGCTTGTGGAAATGAAGGCCGCAGCTGGTCGGCGGCAGCTGCCGAAGATCGAGAGCCTATGCAGCAGAGGCTGTATGAGACAGCATTCGGGTGTCAGAAGTTGCAGGTGGAGGTTGAGGACTGCCGCCAAAGGCTGTATGCTCCGGATCAAGCTGGATAGCAGAGGCTATGTGCGCTGCATGTGTTGATGTGCTGGTCTTGTTGCTGAGAGCGGCAGGCAGTTTCCGCCCTTTGCTTCGGCCCCCAAGCAGGCACCAGTGGGAGCAGCAACAAGGATGGGAAACCTTGCTGGTTTCAAATATGCAAACAGGCAGATGGTGTTTATTGAAAAGCGTGACTAAGTGAGATGTAGCGCTGCTTTGAATCGATCTGAACCTCGGGTCTTTGCCGTGGTAGACGGGAACACCTGCGCCAACCCTGCACCCCCAAACCAGATAAGTTATTGAGAGAGAATTTACTGCTTAAAGGCTGGTCCTGTCCAACCAGACGTATCTAATTTATGCCCCCCAGATACTGTGTAATAATCTACAAGGCCCTCCCAATCGAACACTTCAGAGGCCAAACCCATTACCACAGTCCCCAAAATCTCTACCCCAATAGCTGCTCCTCTCTGGCCAAACTCCAGCAATATATCGAGCACGTTTTAGAGGTGGATCTGCTTGTCTGCCAGAATTAAAAACAGCGGTAGTGGCAGCAGGACCAGGACCGTAACTTTCTGGATTAACTGACAACCGAAGAAGTAGCCGATGGTGAGACAAGGTGGCACCGCCCTTCTCCTCCGCTGTAAAGGCATTCCACGCTAACAGCACGCTGTGAAGCACCTCCGCAGCATTTTAGATGTTTGCATCTGTTTCCATAGATGTGTCACTCCATACCAACTCCAAGAAACAAACAAGACCAGCCCCTCAGTGCTGCCCTGATGCACTTTTCAATATGAGATCTTTATGGCACCAATATATCCTATCAGAAAATCATATTAGACAGTTACAGTTGTCTCAGACATACACAAACACTTCTAATGTTTCAGTGACGAAAAGTCGGAGCAGGATGCGACTTGACAGACATTAACAGTGATTTGTACTGTGTGATATAACAGGCCACAGTTCACGCATGGATATCCGTGTTGTTTGGCTGGATAATGTTTATATTCGACATTAAACTGTTCATCAGATCCTTAACAGTGGCTTAAATCTAACGTCTATACGATCACGGCAACTTACTGCGATAACGTGTCACTAGAAAGGTACAAATTTCCCACTGGATTTAATTCTTGAGTTGAACACTGAGGAACCAGTGACAAAACTGCATGCATTTTGCATTGTACGTCACGAATCCTCTTAAGGTAATTGATGCAAGCTTGAAAGTGAAGTGCCTGTTCTGGTTTAAGGAAACTCAGAGCAACAATGTTTATGATGGAATTAACCTCAACATCACACCTGTTTTTTATCTTGTTTGAAGAGGACTTTCAAACAAATTTGAAAGAGAATACGAGATTAAAAGACTTAAGAGGAGCATTTTTTTTTAGCTGTGTGGGTGTGATCTCTGTGCCTTCGTGCCATGTCAGACTGGCTGTAAGATCAAAGTTTCTCCTCTGTGTCGTGAGTGGGAACAGTCACCCCTTTTCATCACAAACACTTTCATCACAATGATAAGTGCCATTTATTCATGCACATTTTGGATTTACTCATACTTTCATGCCAGGGGTGTTAATAATTCTTAAACATTTATGTTATGCAAGTGACCCCATTTCCAAAGCACCGAAAAACAGCCTCACTGCTCACCCCTCTCCTTCCATCTGCTCGGGCCTTTTAACATCTCTGCAACAGAAACCCGTGGTTGTGACTGCTCCTGCTCCCTCAGATATGAGGCTCCGGCTTCTCCTGATCCGCACAGTGAGAGAGGGCATCTGTTGTGTGTGTCGCTGTGATTGTAAGAGAGAGACAGAGATGCAGAGAGGATACGGTACAGTGCTTTTGGTTTTGGGCGGGCTGTGTGGCAGCTCTCTCTTGTCCCGACGGTGCTGTTTACCTCCAAAAGGGGTTCAGATCTCCACAGGACGAGGCTGGAGATGTTCTATGTTTTTGGTATTGTTATCAAATCCCGTGAAAAGGTCGAAAACAGCAGTGAATCGATCCAGGATTTCCTGCGTAGCCAGAGCCTGATCTGACTCCTCTGTGCCATCACAAATACATCAGTGAGCCACACTGTTGCACTGGGTGACATGTTGCGGCATGATGATGAATATGTTGAGTGTGGTTTAGTTTGACTCGATCCCACATACACCGTCCTGGTGGAGTAAATACTGTATTGGCCCAAATATGAAATTGTTTTTTGTTTTTTTTCCAGGGACGAGGTTTGAAAAAAGCGTCTTCAGTTTGAGGACGAGACACTTACGTGTTCACAGCATCAGGTTTTCTATTTTTTAATAGAGAGAGTAGCATTGTGACAAAGAGAGCGTTGCATTATGGGTTGTTTGTGGCCTTAATGTTGCGAGGCCAGCCGGTGTTTTCAGGCTGTTTGTAGCGAGTCTTCCAGAGTCAGTCGGCACCGAAAGGGTTTGGTTAGTCCAGTTCAACCTGCAGGAGTCTCTGACGGCTGCCGTGACGGGAGGAAATAAATTCACGACGAGAGGAAACGGGTTCGCGGCGCCCCCCAACATCTTTGCCGCAGAAATGAACCAGGGAGAAAAGCTGTCCGACGGCCAAGAATCACATTTGTCACAGACGATGAGCTCAGAAAGACTGAAGCCTGATAAACACTGTCAGAGAAAATGATTCTGACCTTCAACAGTCCGACAGGAGAGAGTGAGAGTCCGCGACTCCTATGTACGGGTCAATTCGCTGCTCACTAGCACACCAAATGTGTATTAATCTACGGCTGAAAATAGTTCCCAACAAATGTGTTATTCAGCAAATGAGAGTTTTTGCAGTCCGGCTTGGACTCGTTGCACCAACTGCACGGGTCTTAGCTGTAGCTAGGTAGCGGCGTACGCGTACAACCATGTGTGTGGAGAGTAACTGTAATAATTCCAGTTATTTCCGTTGGTTTCTCTCCTTTTCCCGGTGGTTCCTGGATGAACATGGAGAGGAGACATACATCCTCGGGACGGGCCTGAATTCTTTGCTCAAGTTGAAACACTTCAACCCGTGTACATGCGTATCTGCCTCAGTTTGTGTTGTCTAGCGTTAATTTGCAACTATTTGCGCCCACTCGTGTCTTTGCACGTCAGATCCAGTCAACTTTATTTATATGCTCCGCAAATTTGCCTCAAAGCGCTTTACAGTCCTTACGACGCACAACACCCTCCGTCCTGAGGAAAACTGACTTTGCATTCAAGCTGCATGTAGCCTGGCATTTTAGTCTGACGGCACCTTTAGCAATTACGCCGCCGTACTATACATTTGTGAGCGTTTTTTTCTTTAGCGAGAACAAAGGAGCTTCAGGCTGAGTGCCACTGACAGCAGAGGCGCAGAGAGACGGACAAAGACACTGTTGGTTTTTGGAATTTTCATGGGATTTCTTGGCAGTAAGAAAAATATTGACTGACGCCAACATTATCCCTTAATATTCAAAACACCATAAAACGACCCTTAAGTGTCTCAGGGGTTTTCTTCTTCTCCCTTTCCTCTCCGACTCCCTTCCTGCTCTTTTACTTTGACAGCCTCCCCCGTCCACTCTCTGGGCCCCACCTGTGTGTCGGAGACAGAGATGAGGTCTGCCTCTCAACAGGCTTCCCAGCCCAGCTATCGGCCATGCCGCCACACAATGCGAGCGTCCAGTGGAGCGTGTGAATGGGGTCACGCCTAGGAGATGGGAGACAGAGCGTGAAGCTGCCATCCGTGAACGGGGAGGAGAGTGATAACAACTCCTGAGGCTGTCTCCTCTGCATTAGCAATATCTGAGGACCTGTAATGTAGTCTGCCCCTCAACTGTTTGTCTCTCCTCCAGATGCTTAAAGGGGCCAAACAGAAGGAGACAATATACAGCAAATGTACCGTCGGTGCTTCTCCGCTTCAGTTTGTATGTAAATAGACGTCTCGATGACTCGTGTGTGTCTAAGGTTGAGATGCGCCAGAGACTAGATATGAGGAAAAATTTTCACATTCACTCGATTGCTTCCCACCACTTGAATTCAATTAACAGAGTAATGGATGCATTCAGCCTTTCCTCACCGGTTTTGAATTAAAAATTTCAATTGGGTTTATAATTGAGTGCAAATGAATCTGTTGGCCTCGGGGAGGGGGGGGGCAGATCTCTTGGGAGTCCTGTGTGTGTGTGTGTGTGTTGTTTGCTGGTGCATGTGTGTTGTGCTTAAAGGTGTGGCATGTAAAGGATGAATATACACCAGCTTTTTTTTTTGTTTTCATACCACATCAGATGAAACTGTCCGCTCATTATCGTGTTGTAGATATTATTCCCATTCTTTTCTTCCGGGGTGTCCTCCTCGTTGAGCTCATTGTCCTTTGAGGATTATCTTGGATATTTTTGGGGGGATGAATGAACGTCATTTTTAGCTGCGCCAGCACCATGGCTCTAGGGAGGGCGATGTCTGCTGGTTGGTCCAACCGCCTCTCTCCAGACGGAAACACGTCAACAGCTGCCGAATGGATTGTCCCGACATGTTGTGCATTACATTCATGTTCCCCTCAGGATGAAACGTGAAAGGGCAACTTTTCCTCTAGCGCCATCGTCAGGTCAAAGTTTCAATTTCTCCAATACTTTGGTTTATGACCAAAACACAGTAGCAGAACAAACTACGTTCCCATCAGCCTTAGCTGTACTTTGTGTTTAGTGCTAATTAGCGAATGGTAGCATGCTAATAGGCTAAACTAAGATGATGAACGTGGTAAACATTATATCAGCAGGTTGTCATTTGCATTCTGCTCAAAGCAACAATGAAGGTTTGGGACCGTCCTCCCTTAGAAAGTGGCCCCATATGTCATCGGTGCGAGCGGCTTATCACAACCCATAGTTACGTTCTCAGGACAAAAATACATCTCTGAGCGCCTGAACCCTCTCAGCTTCTCAGGTCATCGGGTCCTCAGGCCGCTAACTGTTCCCAGAGTGCAAACCCAACACGGACAAGCTGAATTTAGTTACCGTGCACCCCGGAGCTGCGCAGAGCTCGCTCCGACTTCACGTGCTTTACAACTTTGACGCTCTGCGCTGTCTTTGAGCGAACCTCGAAGACTGGTGACAGTCCCGCAACACAAAAGGTTTCTGTCCTCTTAATTTACATATTAGTTTTTAATGAATTATGTCGTGCACTGTGAATTCCCTCCGTGTGTGATATTTGCTAACAAAGAAACTCACCCTGCCAATTTTAGAAGACTGTAGATATTTTTACGCTCATTGTAAAACTCTTTTAAGGCATTAAAATATTTGCACCATGTGACTGGAGTTCTGTTTTCATTACACGACAATGTAAAGTATGATTTGGGTTCTTTATATTATTGCCTGCGTAAAGGCTTAGTGGGCGCAGGTAAAGAAATCGAGACGCATCGGCCTGTGTGCCGATGGCTCAAAGCGGGGTTTGTCAAAAGGTGCTGGGTCACAACAGGCACATAAAGCAAAGCAAAAGCAAAGAAAAGAAAAGAACAGCTCATGCAAACGGGCAGGAACGCGTAGCTAGCTGAGGGGGAAGGGGGCAGGTGTACGTGCTGGGCAGCTGATTGGGGAATCGGGAACAAGGGTGCAGGTGTGTGTGGGAGTCAAGCGATGACTGAAGGTCAGAAACAACGGGGACTTACTGGAGGGCGAGAGGGGACGAAAAGGCTCCGACATGACCGGGAAAGTTACCGATAAACATGCGGTGCAAAAATATTAAGAGCTGGCGGTAGCCATGACAACCTGTTATTTATCCTCCTTACTGGGAGGAAACACACCGGTCGTGCATCCCCTCGCAGGACACTATTTGAATAACTATCCAGATGTTTCGAGTCCAGGGCTGATTTTTGGCGTGCGGCAACTCATTTTAGAGTCTCGCTTCACTTGTCCCACCTCGAGGGCTCCGATTTAAATGAACCCATTATGATGACGAGGAAAAAGTCGAGCGAGACACGAGCTTGTAACACTCGAATGGAGATTTCTCATCATGTTTCACCACCAAGCCCGAAATGAGGATGCTCCACTCTGTCTGTGCTGCAGCTCTGCTCTTAATCCGCTGACTGACACCTTCCAGTCGTTCGAAGTGACACAGTCAGCTAGATTGTATGGTGACAGTGCTGCAACTGGTTTATTAGCATTTTTTGATGGCGAGTGATGGCAGCATCACCCCGAAAGCACTAAAGGGAGGCATCACATTATGATAAACATTGTCTCTGCATATGATACCGACGAAATGAAAGCACATAATTTCACAGAACAGCCTCACTGCTGAATCAAGTTAAATGCTGGGGGACGGCGATCGCAGGGGAACTGTTGCGATCGCGCCCTGAACACACAACCTTGAGAGGCAGTTCGGCACCGGCAGCCCCGCTGAGGTGCGGCGTCGAGAAGATGGGACAACACGCCCAGGTGTGATGAGAGAACAGAGAAGAGTATGCGGTGGCTGGTCAGGATTTGTGTGGAAATGCTTATTTAGCCACGGGCAGCTGCAGTCAGATTGAGATTAATGGGCTTCAGTGAATGTCGGGACGCTCATGGAAGTCACGCATGCTAAAAACAAAACAAAACACACACGCATGCACTGCATGCATATGGTACAACAATTCACCACAGCAATGAATCTTAAAATTGCATTTAAAACTTAAATCGCATTCGTTGTCACTTTGTGTAATTCACTTTTTTCTGGAAAAATGTCATTCTAAAGGCGAACTCCTTGTGCACTCAGCCTTTCCTTGTGAAAACAGTCGTATAATGTCTGCTGTGAACAGAGGAGCTTTGTAAAGTCTGAGAAAAATAATCTCGGCTCGTTCTTGTCTCTACAGGACACGAGCATGGATTTGAATTTAAGTGCAGCACTTGAGTAAAAGTAGTTAAAGTGCGCTCCGTCGCTGTACTTGGACTGATTTGACGTGAAATGTTGTCCTGTCCATGTAGGATAAAAGACTAATTAGAAATCGGATAGCAGGGCACTTGTGCTTCCTGATGACGGCTCTTCTCCAACTTAATGCCAGAGCAATTCTACATTTCTCGAGGACCCCTTTATAGCCGAGTATGGCCCTACCCGATGAACATTATTTTGCAGTGTGCTCCCTCTCCTCCTCTGGTTTAGCGAGTTTGAATCCAGAGCGACACCCTGCTAAACCACGTGTGACCGAAGTCGATTCCTCCGGATGATTTTCTAATCGGGAAAGTCTGATCCATCACGACAGCCCCCCCCCCCGCACGCTCCTGTTCACTCAGACAACACAAAATACTCGCATCACTCGATTCAGCCTCTTTGAGATGTTTCAGCGCGGCGAGGGCCAGTTTACACGAGGAACTTTAAAACGCCGAGTCGTTCCGCGAAACACACTTTCCGTCGGTGGGATCTGATGGCTTACTCTCATCTCTACACGACGACGCACTTGTGCGTGTTCACACCTAACGCCCAACTCCCCCTGCAGAGGTGAGCTCTCAAGCTGGGTCTGCAGCGGGGCGGAATAATCAAATAACACTCCACACAGTTAGCTTTCCAATATGATTAAGCCAGGTTGCCTTTTGTGGAGACTAATTGAGAATGAGTTGTGATTAGCTATTCCCACCCTCAAAGGCATTATGCATTTAATTGGGACACATTTTAACCAGCTGGGAATATGACAGTGGCAGCTGATTCCACTAAGTGCTGCACTTGAGTGTTTATTTCTCTGCTTTCACTGTAATGACCAATTTACCTGCACCGACAGGAGACAGGAGCGTCTGGCTTTTACTGTGTGGAGAGAGAGAATGAAAGACAGGGACTATTTCGGGGTCCAGGATCTGACTTGTACTGCAGTGGTTTCACTCGAGGGATTAAGACTCAGAAAGCCTCCCTGGACTCTCCCTCCCTTCTGCCCCCCCCCATAGTTATCTATCACTTTGGGGCTGTGATGGAGAGGCCTGCAGGGCCGGAGAGAGTGACATGATGCCAGGTCGTCCACCAGCCGAGGACGCCCTTCGTCCCTCTGCGGCTGGTCCATTCCTGCTGCAGACGCTGGCTGTATGGATGTCCTGCAGGGGGACGAGCTGACGTCACACTCGTGTCACCTGCCATTCGGCGTGACGCTAAAGGTGCCGGGTCATTTACTTTCACCGTAAAGTCGGAAACTCTCATCCTCAGCAGCCCACGGGATTCTCTAGAAGTAAATCCCAGGGATCGGGAGGGACAGAAGACTCTTGTTGTTATCAGAGTACCAGAGCAAATTGTCCACATGTTCTCGCCTTTCTCCTCTCCACTTCCTCTTGACGTTTTCTGCACCATCACCTCCTTTTTCCCCGCTCCCCTCCGAAGATCTTACCTCTTACTAACTTTTCTTGCCGCGCTCCCTTTCTTTTGTCTATGTGCTCTGACAGGGTGAGTGATGTTGATCATTACTCGGCTCTGATGGCTCTGTATCAGATGAAATCCACCTCAGTGCTCCGTCAATGTCACCGAGAAGCCATTCTGAGGCTAATGGTCCAGCTCCACTGCCGGGATCTCGGTGGACCTTCAGACTAAAAATAACCAATAGACGGGGCTATATTGGATATCATGAGCACGATATTTCCTCAAAGCTAAAGGAACAGTTTTTATCAGATTTTCGGAACTACGCTCATTCGCTTTCTTGCGAAGAGTTTTCACTCATGTTTGTACATGAATATGAAGCTAGGCCCAGGAGACAGTTAGCCTAGCTTGGTGCAGAGACCTAAACGGGGAGACAGCTAGCCTGGCTCTGCCGACCATCAGCTCTACAGCTCGATGATTAACGCATTAAATCTTGTTCGTTTACTCCACACAGCGACAGCGACGTCCTGTCAGCCAGGGCTGCGCTCCCGGCTAAGCTGAGCGAACCGGCTGCTGGCTCGCAGCTATCCATCTTCTCATCTGACTCTCAGCGACGGTAGAAAACGAACCGGCGTAGCTCCAAAAAGGGAGACGTGGCGTTTTCCAGGCGGCAAAAATGGCAGAGCAGGAGTTGCTCTGGACAGACGCAAGACTGAAAAATGACACAACTTTACGATTTAACGCACACAGTTCAATAAAGATGAAGACCGACTGAGCACAACCACATTCACTGCATAGTCTAGATGACTCCTGCTGCTTTCACGTTCATTAAGCGTCTCAGAAAGATGCTTCACTTCCTTAAAGCCCGTTCTGGACCAGGTACCGTCCCCCTCCGAAATAACACACCTTATTTGGCATGCTAGCAGTTAGCATATTTTTTTTGCCCCGGGAGATCCAATCTTCACTGAGGCTGCAGTTATTATTATTTTTTTTTTAGCAGGTGGGCACCGAGCCTTTCTTCGAAATGCCGACTTTCACAATGGTACCGTAGAGGGTAACCCGCTCCGCTGACGGTGACCACAGCTGCTCTCTCGTTAAAGTGTAATACTAACTTCTGATCAGCATCTGACTGGTAGTCCGTCAAACGGCAGCGTGGCAACAGGCAGTCAGCTGCACCCGGCATGTGCGCAGTTGTTTTCCAACTTGGGACACTGGACATTGTGAGCGTGGGGCTATCTATCCCCACATCGCGGCCTCTCAGGCCAAGCGCAATGAAGCTACCGTTTTTAAAACTATTCTCTCCGGCCACTGACCTTAAATTGTAGAATAAAGATAAATAACAACTGTAGCCAAGGATTTTTTTTCCTGTTGTCATGAGCTGGAATATTGTGTAGCCTCTCTTTGTTCACATTTACACAAAAATGTTCCATGAATCATGACGGTGGACGCCTGGAGAGCATATTTTTCCTCTTCCAGCCGGAGCGAAACTTCTGACGAGAGAAGAAGCTGCAATCAATTGAGGATCTCGCAGCAAATCCTGCAGCGGTCCCACCAGCCCAGAACAATAAGTTAGAAAGCCTGTAGCACGGCGAGATGGGAGAAGCACTGAACACCTCAGGCTCAGCGCAGGCTGGGAAAGCTCCGTCCTGGCCTGCTGATTCATAGAAGGCCCCGCTGTTAGAGTCAAGTGGGATGAGGAGCGATGATGGCTCTATTAGCTGCAATATACAGCCTACGCCAGCGGAGTCACAGTTCTAATAAGATGATGACGGTGACTGAAATATAGTCAGTGGGGATAAAAAAAAAAAGTATCTGCGCCACTTTTCTAATAGGACACTCTATATTAAGGGTTTCTAAGTTTATTTATTCATGCGTAATGAAGAATTTGCTAAAGTTTGATCGGTCGGTCATAGGCCGTTAGTTAGAACACGTTTTGGATTCCCAAGTTGTGAAAAAATCTTTTGACCAGTTGGACAGTCTGATCTGAACCCATTCATTCAACAGTTGTTAACGTTCATGGAAGATTACATCAAATAACGAAATACAGACAATCGACACTTTGGGAAATACACTTCTTTCTTGTCGGAAGTTAGATAAAAACATCAACACTCTCATTTATGTCTGTTAAATATGAACCTAGCAGAAGGTTAGCTTAACTATTAGCTTAATTATTCCTTTAAGAGCCCTTTAGTAACGACTTATAATATTCATAACTGCAGACTTGATGGTTAATTAAGACAGTGACAGACCCATCTGTGAATGGATAACCAAGATTCTCACCTGATAGAACAAACAACGGTTTAAAAAGGATTTTTCCCAACCTGGCAACCCAAAAGTGTGTTCTGATTAATGGCCTGTAACAGGCTGTAAAGCACTAGTAAATGTTCTGTTAACCATTAATAAAGCTCTTTGTTACAGCTTGCAAGCACTTTACGAACAGTGCCCAAGTTTTACATTGATTATTGCTGTGTTTGTCAGGCACATTTATACTTTAGAAGGAGGCCTGCTGGGGCTGGGGCCTGGTGGCCCTGGGTCGTGGTGTGGTCGTCCGGTGTTTGAGCGGAGCATGTCAGTCCACCACCTCTCTCTCCCCTCATTTCCCGCCATCACTCTACTGTCAGCTTGATGATAACAGCATTAAAAGTATGACCGTCATAAAGTTGCGTATCCTACGTCTCTGTATGTTGAACGTGCTCTTAAATAAAAACATGTGTCCATCGATCAAGTTGTGAACTTGGGCAAATCCCAAAGCTTTACTCAGGCATTTGCGAACCGCCAGAGACAGAGAAAGAACCCATTTTTCACCAGAAGCGGCCGTTTTTAGCGAACTTCGTTGTTGCTGTTCCCCTCGCCCCCGGGGTAGAGATTCCCTATCCAGCTCCCTCCCGCCCCGATACCTGCGGAAAACAATCTAACCCCCCGAGTCTGGGAGCGAGAACATTTAACGGGAGATTGCAGGCGATTTCAACGTTGAGGGAACTCGTGGGGTGCTGGTTGTGGGTTTGGGTGGCGGTTATCGGTTGTCAAGGCCACAGCTCCGAGTCCCCGGGCCCCCGCAACACTGCCGTCTGAATCCAATCCACAGTCTGACGGATTGGGAGGCAAATTGGCAGTGTCACATTTCATATCACGGCGAGCTGCAGCGGGGCCACGAGCTGGGCTGTAGTTCTAACAAAGAGAGGACAGCGTGTCCAAATGTGGCGGGGGAGCCTGTGTGTGTGTGTGTGTGTGCGTACGCGCTCCTTCGTGCAGTCGCATGCAGATGTATCGACACCTGGATGAAACGAAGGAAAAACAGCAACCCCAGCACCGCCGGCGTGGCTGCTGAGGTTTCACAACCTTTGCGCAGACGGGGAGGCGTACGCTGACGGCGCCTTGCAGCGTGGCACCGGAGAGCGGTCGCCGTGACCAAGTCTAGTGTGTCAGCCTGGGACTGCACAAGCCCCTGGCCACCACAGCTCCGACGGGAGCGACGAGAGCGACGCAGGCAAAACCAGCCGGGGGACAACATGACGAACCCCCGGTTCAGGACGCAAGCCCCCCCGCTCGCCTGCGTGTGTGCTCGTGCGGGCATGTGAACAATTCTCACGCCTGCCGTGGCGACAAACGAGAGGATCGGGGGAAAGAAACAGTGCTCAGACGACAACGTGTAGGTATTTGCACAGCAGTCTGTAGCGAGTTTCCTGTGATGGTCGTCATCTGCCCTCCAGTGGCCGTGCAGGTGACTGCAGGAGGACGTCACTGCCTCAGACTGCACTTCATAATCAGACTCTTGCTGGGCAGAAAAAAACACGACAAAAAAAGAAAAAAAAAGCCAGTAGGGACACATTATCTCGATGCTCGCGTCCAATCGTGATTGATATCGATGTTACAATTCCTGAATTTATGTGAATGGTCCTGGAGTGAAGAGCTCAGAGGGGAGATTAAGTTAAACACAGAGGAGATGAAAGAGGATGACATTTTATCCCCGCAGAGCAGAGCGGAGCGGAAGTCCTGGCATGAGGCCACACACACACACACACACACACACACACACACACACACACACACCTCAACTTGTACTTCTATCTTTGTGAGGACACTCATTGACGTAATGCATTCCCTTGCCCCTCACCCAAACCTTAACCTGGACCCTAAAACGTCCGAAGTCTCAACCCCCACACGGCGGTCTCTACCTCAACTTTCGCCCCCCACCATTTTTTAGTGTGCGTTCAGGTTCAAGTCCCCGCCGGGATATACGAACAAGTTCAGACACACACACACACACACTGAGGAGACTAGACTGGTCTGAACGAGATAAGCTACAGCGTGTTTTGTCTCAGGGAGCAGATTATCTGGGTTAATCAGAATGAAAGGTTCCTACATTTGGAGTCCGACATTTGTGCTTCAGACCGGCACCCTCGTTCTCCCGCTGGTCTGGCTTTGGTCTTGTCTCTGAAGAAATGAACTCTCTCCAGCCATTGTGTGGCCGGCGGCACTTTACGTCCGAATTTGAGCTCTCTTGGGGTTTTGCCAGAGATCTTGATGGGTTTCAGTTACACACACACACACACACACACACACACACACACACACACACACACACACACACACTCTGTACAAAGGGTCTCAGCGAGGCTGGAGGGCAGCTTTGAAACCCTCAGTAAATGTGAGTTTAACGTAAATCACTTATTCATCTCTCTTAATAACCTTTGACTGGAACTTTTCATCACGACCTACTTCTGGAAACTAATCAGCTTTCAGCTGCTTTTTGTTCACTGCACTTAAGATGAGATAACACCGAGAGCTCAATTGTATTTTCAGCAGTGCCAGTGGTCTGTTAGTCCACCGCTTCGGTCTAGACCTCAACAGGTACCGGGTGGATCGCCGAGAAATTTTAAGCAGGCATTCATCTTCCCCGTGGGATTATTTGGTGATGCCAAAGCGCCACCAGCAGGTTGACATTTGCAGTTCAGCGTCTAACAACTGTGGGATAGATTCCCGTGCAAATTGGTGCGGACATTAACGGTCTAGTTAACAATCAATGGTTAACTTGATCACGGTGATGGCGCTTTCATCTAGCGCCATCATCTGGTCAAAATTTCAGTTCTCAATACTTTGATTTGTGATCAAATGCCTGCAAAACTAATGACATTACCATTGACCTCAACCGCACTTTGTGTTTAGTGCAACTTCACGTCGATGAAAACACTGATGACGACGTTTGAACTTTACAGAAATGACAAACAGTACCATGCATATTATAAAGACTTCATGCCTAAAGGTCCAAAAAAATGAAGTTATATTTTCCCACATCTCTCAAAGCCACCTTTAAATATCATAAAATGTCAGGAGTGACTTGAAGGAACAGCTTGACATTCTGGGAAATAAACCTTCCTCGAGACCGGCTAGCTTAGCTTAGCATAAAGACTAGCACGGACACGAGTGCACACAGCTAGCCTGTCGTCCCCGAGAGGGGGGGGGGGCATCGGTCCTCTCATCCAACTCTCAGCGAGATTTTCAAAGTGTCCAACTATTCCTCTGACGTGTCGACCTTTTCTGTGAACACTGTCCTCACACAAAGAAACGATCTTTATTAGACACATTTCTTTACACTTTCCCGCTTAAAACGTGATAGACCCTTCTGATATAGTCTGCCAAAGACCTTTCCTCCGATAACACCCTCTGGCCAGTTATGACATTATCTTACCATGACTGATGAAGATCAAAAGCTAATTCCGGACCCCAGCTTTTATCTGTCTAAAGGTTTCTTTCCAATAAGCTTTATAGCATGACTGTAGACCATAGTCCTCCAAGTGGATGTAATACATGTGGCTGTATCCCCGCAACAGGAAGAAACACAGTGATACACAAGAATGGTTTTAATACGAGTAAAAGATTTATTTCACATTTTTTCTTTTAAACATCACCAGCTTTGTTTGAGGAATCAAAGACATCAAAGAACGGGTCACAGGGATAAATCAGGAGGCTCATGTGCACAGAAGGACGAGAGGGACGGTGGAACGGTCTCAGGTCTTCAGAAGACCATGGAGAAGGGGTCAGAGAGCGAGTAACCACACAATGTCTGCTGATGGTTTGATGCTAGCACTGTAGTGTGGAAGGACGGACAGAGTGTGCTGGCTTTTTCCTTTCACTGAAGTCGGATAACCCTAACCGTGAACACTTTGAGATCATCAACGTCCGGTCCTTACTTCTAGAACTGCAAAACCGGTGCAGGTGCTGTGATGAGGGGGGTCGGGGGGTAGGTCATAGGGGGTAAAGGTTGGGGGGGGGGGTCAGTGCTGACAGGGTGAAGTTAAGCAGCTACAGAGACACGGGGGCCATCACAACGAGTGGAGACAGAGAGCGAAGCACTGCAATCACGACACAAGCACACACAGACTTGGCTTCACTGGAGATAAGCAGTTTGATGAACCCAACAGTCTGAGCTCAATTATTCAAAGGTGACACTGTGTTTATACACCTGGCTTTACCTGAGTCCAGTTTATGGTGAGGATACAACTCAGGTAACACAGGGGGAATTTAAAAAGTAAAGGTTTTGGACACGCCAAGAGCGACAAGGTGGTGTTGTCTTGCCGGCCCCTGTGCATCGGTGGTTACTGGAGACTGCTTAATCCAATGACCCGGTCCATCTGACCTCTCACCCCCGGCGCAGGCGGGAGGGGACAGGAGCAAAGGGCAGAGTCACACAGGCACTTGAGAGAAATGACAAAAACACTACGACTTCCATTAAGGCACGACAGATAACTACACTCACAAACACACACACACACACACACACACACACACACACACACACACACACACACACCAGTCTTTGGGACAAGAACAGTGAGATTCTCTCAGTGAGCATACAGAGCTGCACACACAGTACACTGTCCTTCAAATCAGACGCAGATTCAGTTGTGTGTTGACTGGTTTTCTTCACGTCTACCTCCAAAATCGGATTTCCATTCGGCTGCGACTAAACACGACTCCTACTCCGACAAATGGCTGCGGACGCGACTCATCGCGGACTGCCGTTCGAAATGCTCGCGACGTGGCCGAAAAGGAGCATTTACTGCAAGTAGTCAGCTGCGTTTCTCAACTGTTAAGCACGAGCTTTGTTCCTCCAAATGTCTGTATAATCTTTTCTGAGAACAATTCTTCATTTATTCGTCTGTCTTCTCCCGTTATTTGAAGGAGAAGCAGTTTTCTGTCATTTTTAACAAATCAAAACTTTTCTTACAAACATGATCTACACCTCGTGTCACCTAAACTCATTAGACTCTGTATAAGTAAATAATTCGATAAAGCATCTATTAGGTGCAATAATTTAAGTCAATAGAACCCAACACGATTGTTGGAGGCCTTCGCAGAGGAACTGCAATGGTGGACTGCTCTAAAACGGCTTCATATCGGTTTTGCGTTTTTAAAAAACATAGTATGTTGGCTTTGTTAGTCCACAGTACTATAACTCTTGTGTTAATCGAAATTACGAATGAGAAAAAGTAAAAATATATATATATATATATATCTCAATAATTGGATCATCATAAAACAGCAACAAATAATTTTTAGTATCTAGTGTGAAGAAAATACATTCGAATGCCTCCGTTACATCTACCAAAAGATTAACCATACAGAGCAGCTTAGTAGCACATCACCACTAAATACAGGTTTTAATTTGAAGAAGAAAGCTGGCACTATTCATCCAATGCATTCTCTCATTGATTTAGAATGTCAACAAATCCCATGAAAACTGATGATGCCCTTGTCCAAGTTGAGGACATTCATCTTTAAAAAAAAACAAAAACATAGAAGCCCGAGAAGTCATTTTTCTAAACAGTCGGGCCCTGCCCTTCTCAGGAAATGTTAGTCAAACAGGATTCAATTCTGCATTTGCTGGGAACTATTTTGAGCCGTGAGCTTGGTTTGCTAGTGAGTGATATCTGGCACGGGAACAGTTGTTGTGGGATTCATTTAAAATAAATTAAAGTCAGGGTTGGCTCATGTTGTACAAATAGCAAAATTTTACAATTTAAGGCAAATGTGTGTGATTCTTGGATGCATAAATAAAACCGAAAATGTTTCAACCGGAACGAAAGACGGGAGCTCCTCGGGAGGGTGTACGACTCCCCCTTCGTCGTCGTACAGAAAGCGAAGAGAGCAAAGGAGAAAAACTGGAGCAGAACAAAAGAATGAACTGGAGTGTGAGCCTTCACATAAAGCTTGGATAACTGCATAAGTCACTTGGGCTGCTGGGGGTGAATAAAGGCGGGATGCCCGACCACACATCTGCAAAAAAAAAAATAAAGACACCGGGCAGGATTCTGCATCGATTCTGAACACGCCTTAACACGACCAGGCAGCAGGGCAGCGTGTGTGGAGTTGACGTAACAAATAACCGTGCTTAAGTTCGTCTTAGTGAAAAAAACATTTCCGACGACGCCGGAGCTCTGTGGCTCGGAGGAGCGAGCGATATCAGGCTTTAGCTGCACCAACGCTACTTGAGAAAAGGATGGATTCGTTGCCGGTTCTTGTCTTTTCATGGGACCAGTTGACGCATGAGAAAAATGTACAACATCACCAGCCTCATCCCTGAACCTCCTCTGTGATTCTCTAACGGGCAATGGCACAACTCTGTTCTATTCTGATGTTACTGGATCTCATCAAACAGCCGCAGCTGCTTGGCCAGAACAAATCAGCACCTAAAATCAGCAGAGGTAATTAGACACAGTGGGTACACACACACACACACACACACACACACACACACACACACACACACACACACACACACACACACACACACTCTGTACACAATTGACAAACACGCGCACAAATGCATGCTCACCAAAGAACGTGCGCATGCGTACAAACCCATACACACACAATAAGCATGATAAGTTAATCAACTCTCATGTGATCAAGAATGTGAATGTCATTGGCAATGAGTGGAATATTAACAGTGATGTATATCTTTTACTTTTAAATTGATTCGGATCATTTTCCTTCATTAGTTTCATCGTTTCAGTCTGAATGGAGTCTGAAGCAGGTAAGATTAGGATGAAGAGAAGTCTTCCTCACTCCCCTCAAACTAGCATCTCTTTAGTGTTAATCAGCCCGTTACTATTTCTCTCTCTCTCCCCTGCACAGAGTGACGGTGCAGTAGTGAGCTGAACGGTCTTTCTTACAGCAGGGTGTTAATCACAAAAACATCCTATTCCCTATGTAGTTCAAAACTTTGTATCTTGGAACATACTGTAAAGTAGTGCACTAGGAGTACATGAGTACAGTGTCTATTGAGATGTTACCCCCCCCCTTGAGATGCAGAGGAGTGAGATGACGGGTGCGGGCGGTTTAACTCTGGGGGAGGAGGCCCTTCTTGCAGGCCACCACACCGGCTGCGGTGGCAACAGACAGGAGGGTGGAAATTCCCATGAACTTGAGGAGACCGCCGACCGAAGGCAAATTCCTCTCCCAGAAGGTGGTGACAAAGGGCAGCGCTGGGACCTCCTGTTGGCGGGGCAGAGGGCGGAGAGGGGTTTGAGTTACCTTTATTCAACTTCTCAGTTTCATCTGGGACGTAAATATTTAGAAAGCTTTCCCTCACCACACACTGAGGCTCCGTCTGCCAGATCTGGCTCTGGTGGATTTTACCCATCGCACACATGACCTGCAACAGAACAGACTGGGTGGTCAGTCGGGACACGCACATCGAGCTGCAAAACATCTATTTCGACACGATGTGCGCTTGAGTTCGGCTCTGCTCATGTGCTTCTCCGGAACAAATCTGCAGACTGTCCCTCGGCTCGCGCACTCCCCAGCAGGGCCTGGGCTAAACCACGCGGACACACACAGGAAGCTCTCCTGAAACTGTGGCTGGGGAGGCGGAGGGAGAAAAATTGGAAGCGGCAGGGTGCGCGGGCATTTCAGTAGGCACAATAAACGGGTCTGATTTTATGAACAGTCCCCATAAGCGGTCCTCAAATGGGAGGTGGGCACCTCTGGTGAGTCACTGCAGGGGAGGGTGCACATGACCGGCGGGAAAATCCATTTACCGTCGGAAGAATCTGAATCATGCGAAAGAAATTAAGCAAACAAGTTTGTAACTCTCTTCCGTCTCGACTGTGCTCTGACCTCTCTGGCTGCCCGCTCTCCGGCCTGCACGGCCCCCTCCATGTAGCCACTCCACTCCGTGGCCGTCTCGGTGCCTGCGAAATACAACCTGCCGACCGGCTCCCTCAGCACCCTGGTGGCAGGAAGAGACAGAGGACAGCTGATTTACGGAATAGGGCTTAATGGTGGCCTTTAATGAAATACACTGCCATTAGTCTCCGGTTTTAGGGACGTTTGTCCCCGACCGCAACCACTACATAAAAACAGCTGCAGAGAAATAACATTATGCTGCACTACCTTTTCATTTCAAGCTCTGTCTGCCCTACTGCACCTGAGCAAACGTCATGGTAAATGAGTGAATTTCGTTGCTACGGGTTTTAGTAGCTCATGGTTCGGATTCCCGTTGTTGGGTGAAAACCTTGAACCTCCACCACTGTCAACTTTAAAGGACAGAAAAAAAACAGCGTCGTCTTGACTCGCTCCAACGGGATCGAATCACCGTTTTCTGGATTTTTCAGTTGAGCTGAAATCATGAAAAAACTCGAAGACAAAAAAGGTTTTCACCGGACACCGAGGAAAATCCAGCGAAAACATCTTTAGGCTTTTCTACCCAAGCGAGAACAACAATCTGACAAACGCCAGCATGGATTTGCATTAGTACATTTACCGTTAGCAACTTCATCTAAGAAAACAGCCATTGCAGGACGTTAAATGCCTGCCCAACAGCCACTAGCATAAAAAGGCCTGTGTGTGTGTGTGTGTGTGTGTGTGTGTGCGGGACTTACTTGCCATACTGCGTGAGGATTCCTGGGGGGAAGTAGGCTGTGTAGCAGCCCCCAGAGTACTCCTCCTCACACCAGTTCTTCTCCTCATAGTGCACCGGCTAAAAGACACAAGTGGCCACGTGAAGGGTTCAACTAGTGATGCAGTTCCCCTGCAGCTGGGTCACTATGTGTTCACCGTGGCACCGGTTCCCAGAGGGGCCTTCAGACCAGGTGAAGGGTGCCACGAATTTCATTCACTATTTTTGTCGGTTTGACCTTGAAAACATTTTATGTTTTGTTTTCAAACATTTCAAAACAGGTGAAATAAGCAACACGAAGTTTGCCGGGTTGAAAACCCTGTTAAATGTCCCAACACTGTTCGTGATGCTAAAACCCGAGCTGACCAGAGAGAGACAGGAAATCTAAATGTACAGTCGAAGCCACTTGAGCCAGAGCTTTACAGTAAGGTTTTGACTTTGTAAGGGGATGTAAAGTCTAGTCTGCACCCAAACTCACATGCAGAGCCTCCTCTGAGCCCAGCACCCTGGAGTAGATCTCGCAGATCCTCTTCAGCCTAAAAACAGCGAGACAAGAGTCTGGATGAAAGCCATCTTGCGGCTTGTGAGCGTACTGATCTGCCGTACCGTCTCCACCATGTTACCCACCTCTCTTCTTTGGTCAGCCCTGACAGCTTTCTGCACTTGCGGGCGAGGATGAATCTGGAGGAGCGGGAGGAGAGAAAAATCATCCACAGGAAAATACTCCACTCGGGCACTGGGCACACCACATCGCTACGTTTTGGACACGCTGTCCACACAGTTTTCTGAACTTTTGGTCTCTGAGGCCCGAACTGTTTAGACATTCAATGCTCCTGTGCACAAAGCCAGGCCTATAAAGAAACGGTTGCATTTTGGCAACATATTAAAGCTTTTTTTTCTTTTTCTTATTGTCATCAAATCTCATGAAAAGACCCAAACCAACAATGAAGGTCTCCTACTAACAAGTGTTGTGTGTGTATCCAAAGCCTGATATATCTGGTTCCACTGTCCCTGCAGAGCTGCACTGCTGCTCAACGGTTAGCGACACATCTGTGAGCCGCTCTGTTGCACCTTCATTGCCACAGTTCATTTGGATTCAATGCCACATTCACCATCCTGCTGTTGTAAATACAGACCAGAGCCCCAGGTGTGACAGTCGCCAACAAGCGCACTCTTCCCTCCCGTTGTAGGAACGCTGGTTAAAAACCACAGCGCCCAGCGGAAATGACTGGGCCGGATCTAAAGATTAAACTTCATGTTTTGTTCTTGTTTTTTTTTTTTTGTTGTTGTTTTAAAGATTTACTGTCTGTCTTGGGCAGGAAACAAGCGGCTTGGTGCTGAGCGCCACAGATGCCTCTCATCAGAACAGAGCAGTCACAAGGACTGAGAGACAGACGCACACGTCGCTGCTGTTGGTCTTTTTCTGGGATTTGTTGAGAGGAAAATACTGAACACTGCCAGACTTCGCTCCTTTAAACGGCCACGGTTTCGGGATGAGACGAGACAATCGCATATGCAGGAGGCCGCCTGCGCTTGGCCACGCAGTCAACGTGGCGTAAGCATAACGTCACCTATGTCACTTTGCGGAGAACTGGCTGGAGCTCTGTACTCACCCCATAATGGCAGGCACAGTCCCATCAGGCTTTGTGTCATCCAGTGTCAGGCCGATGGGAGCGCCTTCCTCCTCGATCACCATACTGCCACAGTAGCCTGGACACACACATCCACAGGCAACAATATGTAAAAACTGCGTCACACAGAAGGGAAGGCATGCGCGGCCCCGGAGGCTTTTGTTGGGATAACGGATCTTACTACTAACTGGTTCCCAACACCTGCAGGGGCAGAGCAGGGCGACGTCCTCTCCCCAACACCGTCTGCAGTCTGTTTTGATAATCTCCTCGACGCTTAATTCAACGCGAGCGCCCCTTCTTAACCAGGACGATATCGTTTTCATCGCAGAGACAGAGGAAAATCTGCAAAAAGATAATTACTGCCGCCGACGAACGGCCTCATCTCAACCCACAGGTAAGTTCCAGTTCACGTTAGGAGACAAACGTGCAGAACACGTAAACTCAGATAAATGACCTGCCTTCTTGTCTCCATGAATGTATGAGTTTTGTTGAAGGGAGAACACGTTCCCCCTGAATCAGCCAGCGGGGCTTTAGCTGTAGTCACAGGTAAATCTAAATTCAGTGCTTCTGGTTTCTCCACGTACACCCAACTCTATCAAGCCAGTGTTTGTAGTTTATTGGACTAAGCCGCTGGGGCCTGGGGATTTAAAAGGATGTTGGGCAGGTGGAGAAAAAAAGCCGTGAGATACCTTTTTTTTGGAGTAAACTCATTTGTTCCAACCACAGCTGGGACAGGAGCCGTGGGGTGGGGACCCCGTGGAGTGCGTTTGTTTGAGAAGACTGTGGAAAAGTCTGCTACGTATGAACGACAGCAGACTGTTTTAGAAAACCCAGACATGTGGTCCTTGGCCAGAGTGTATACACACTTCATCTCAAAGAGTCTGGTCTGGGGACACTTAGGGAAAATTGGCTAATATTGCTTAAGATGAAAGATTTTGTTTTTCAGTGGTTTAAAGAAAAATGGGCTGATGAAAAGCCAAAATTTAGAACATACGGTTGAATCAAAAACTGACTTTAGTGCTGAAAAGGATGCGAAATTGAATCTGCCTGAAGAGACAAGGACCCCTGTGTTCCCAGCTGAGAAGTGGTGTCTTACCACGACATTAGGAAACAGGACGGAATTGAAGAACAATATCGGCTTTGTTATGAGAGTTGAGTGAAGTCGACAATGAAATGCACTTTGTTTCGTAACAACCCCAGAAAGAGGTTGTTCAGTACAACTAAGAGAAAATGACTTTCCTATGGAAGAGGTTGAAAGTATGAAAACACTTGGACCCTTTGACCTGTTTGAGTATCTGAACAATCAGTGAAAAATGTTTCCCTCTTTGGAACGTGAATGTCATTTATATGTTGTACTATTCCCTGTCACGTAATCTCATTTTAAGAGCATTGCTTCTCTCGCTCTCTCCCACTCCCTGCTTACCCTTTTTCCTCCAGAAGTTCTCTTTGTAGTACACCATGCACTTGATGACCGAGCCCATGGGGACGCGGTGGATCAGCTGGTTCCTCAGCGGTGGCAGCTCGGGGTTAAAGTGCATCTTCAGATTTAGACCGGGAGGGGTTGCCACGATCACGTACTTGGCCTAGAACAGAGACAGACGTGCGCTAGACCGGCCTCTCCAGAGCAGATGTGCCTGCATCAAGGCGAAAAATGTCCCATCTCACGCTGTTAGGGAAAGTGATTAAAACAAATTCCCCGGCTCTCCGCCACGTTCGGTGCCTTTTGCGTTAATCCAGCTGACAAATAAATAAAACAAACAAAGCAGCAAAACCGACGCAGGTGAAAACAGAGCCTCCTTGGCGGAGGTGAAAAAAAGAGACAAACACAGACACAGACAGGACAGGACAGGACAGCGCGAGCTGCAGCACATGGCGCGTGGCGGCCAGTGGATGGCAGCACAGAGCAACACTGCCGGCTGCAGTGTGTGGCTCAGACTGTGCTGGTGGAAGCCTTACGTTTTTACAAATCTATTTCCTCCTCTCTCTAAGTGGCCAAAACAAGAGGATCCATGGTTTACTTCAGTAAAAGAAGTATTCAAAATCCTGCTTGAGTAAAAGTAGAAAGTGCAAAAGTACTGCAGAACGTAGAAGTACTCGTTCTGCAGAAAAATGGCCCCCGTGACTGATGGATAATTATTGCACTATTACACTTCATTCTAAAGGATCATGAGTGGTTGTGAAAGATTAACGGCCGAGGAAAGAAGAAAAAAAAAAAAAACATTCTGCTTCACAGATCTGTATACATTTCTGGACTTTTGTCTAATCCGGTGCTTTTCCTGTGAAATATTGGATAGTTTGACATCTTTGGGCCTTGAACGACACTGCAGACATGAGCCAAGAAGAGTGGGGGCACCGCTGGCGTCACCTTGAACAATGTGCAGTACATTTAGTAACTAGTAACTACAGCTGTCAGTTCAATGTAGTGCAGTAAAAAGTGCATTGTTTCCCTCTGATATGTAGTGGAGTATAAAGTAGCAAGAAAATGGAAATGGAAAATGGAGTAAATGTACTTAGTTACTTTCCAGCAGCGTATTGCTGTAGCAGACACATAATACGGCTGTAACGGTTACCATGTAAGTCTGCTTGTCCACCGTCTCCACCACCACCATGTCTCCGGTCTGGTCGATCCTGTAGACCGGAGACTGCAGCTTCACTTGGTCGCCCAGCTCCTTGGCCATGAATTCGCTGATCTGACCGGAGCCGCCCACAAACTTCCTCTCCTGCGGAGGTGGACGAAGAAAGCAGGGGTCACTCACAGAGGAAAGTAGCGCCACTGTTCGCTTGAGCCAGAGAGCGCGGGAGCCGCAGGACCGGAGGGGTCCCGCCTGGCTTTTTAGGCTCCACTTGTCAGACAGTCTGAATTTACACTGGGTAAAATAGCTCCTATCCAGCCTGGCACTGCTCGGAGTCTGACTCCGCCTGGCAAGTAAAACCTACATTTAGGAGGAAAGCTGATAAAATGTGCTGGTTTATCCTGGCGTTATCCTCAATCCACCCTCTATCATTCACTGCGACTTTCTAAAGCAGCAGGGGAAAACGCATTTGCAAAGCTCGGGCTAGCGACTGCTGAGTGGCAGCGAGGACTGAGAGGGTGGAGAGAGATTAAGTGCTGCCAAAGCTCTCGTACACTAAATTAAATAGACAGTGACCTTTTCCATATGGTTAGTGTCAACGTCTGTCCGTTCTCCCTGATCGGAAACACATGGTGTGCATTCCACTGTGGCATTTGGATGAATTTGCCTGCCAGTCGCCAGAGAACAATGAGCTAAATAAATCTGAAACGGTTCTGGCAGAGCAACAAGGTGAGCCCGCGCCTGCCTTGCTTGATTAAAGCCAGGACTGTTTCTTCAGTTTCGGTGGAAAGTTGCGCCGAGAGCGAAGAGTACCCGACGTGCCTCCGTACGCAGCACTTTACACTACACCTCTAGCTCCCTCCTTTACACAGAATATCCAGGGACCCGTAAACAAGCGCGCACGTTTGAAATGGGAAGGCGTGCAGCAGACGGGAAATGACGACAGAGCTGGCTACGACGTGGTCTGTTTATCTCAACACAGTCCCTTTCCTCAGTGGCTATGGCAACGGGGCGGCCCAGCCTTAGATGGTACGGCGGCAGAATGTGAACTCCAAGAAAACAGCTTTTGTCGGGCTGATAATTATGCAGGGCTGATCAGCAGCAAACTAAGGTAAAAGTCCCAGGGCTGATTTAGGAGGCTGTGGGAACGAGCCTCCTCTGCACTGGCCCCCGCCCTCGCCCCCGCCCCCCAGAAGCCTCTCGCAGGGAGACTTTTTAGGCTTTTAACGCTCTGTTTTACGGGTCCCGTATTTTTCCAGCTGATTTCCTGCGAACTCTCACAGTTTCCTAAAAATTAGCTGGTATTTAGCTGCGGATTACAAGGATATTTCCAAGAAAGGCCCAGACAATCTGGTATTAATTATAAGGGAAATGGAGGCAGTGTTAATTGCTACGGTTGCTGAGAACCCACAAACGACAGGTGGGCATGCAACATGCAACAACATGAAGCAATGACGTCGATTCATTGAACAAACATAATTATAATGTGTGGCTGCTCAAAGTCACGAGGAACCCAATCTTTTGTTAGATTTTCCTGGAACATCACTCACTTACCTAGTAACAACTAACACTTTTCTCGGAAATATCATTTACGGCTAAATACCAGCCAATTGTTTTTTAGGAAATGATGACAAGAGTTTCCAGGAAAAACAGGAAAATACAGGACCTGCAAAATAAAGCGTTATCTTTTATAGAAAGCTGAAAAGTGATACTGGGGCATTGTGATTATATTTTAAGTTCAGTGGGTAACAATTTACAAATGACTATTTTGATATCTGGCTTCTTCAAAAGCTGCATCTCACGTCGGTCTTTGATATAGATGCACTTCTCTAGACCCGACGTGTGGCTGCCTCTCTAAACAAACAAGACAACCCACAGGTACAGGGACTAATGCAGACACATTCGAACAGACCCACCTGCCCCCCGTTAGTAGTGGAGAAGATCCTCATGGTCCCTCCGCACTGTTTCACGTACCAGAGGAACCACAGCGCCGACACCTCGTGGGGTTCAGAGGTCACGTTCACGTTGACAAACAGCGTGGCGAAGCGGCGAACGGTACTTGGAGAGGGATTAAAGGAACAGTTTCAACATCACCTACGAGATCCAACACCAGTATTTGACTTACAGGCCTTTATTCATTCCCACGGTTTGGAACATCTCTTCATTGACATTGAAATGAATGAACCTGACAACCTGAATTAGAGGAAGGGAAAATACATTTTCTCCAGAGAAGGATAACGGATCTAACTGAACCAGACAGTGTGAGTTACTTATTTATAAAGTAACACATTTCACTGGCGGAGGCAGTGATCATGTAATAATTGTGGGTTTGTGTTTAACATTCAACAGTATTAAACTCTCGCTGCTGACTCATTACATAGACAGTGTGGTATCCCTTCTCTTGCTTTGTGTTACCTGGTCCAGCAGATTTTTTCAAAGAGCTGCTGCATGGTCATCTTGTCCCACTCCTCGGCATGGGGAGCTCTCCAGGGAGCCTCTCTGGGGATCTGAAACACGAGGAGGAGGATGAGCCAGAGGCGGACGTGCAAGCAAAGATGAGACACAACCGGTGGGGGGTAAAAAGCACACAGCAACGGCGACTCTTGCTTTACCTCCCTGCCCATCTCGTCCATTGTCCTCCACAGGTTGTTGAAGTCCAACAGGACGATGGGGTTCCACATGGTAGGGAAGGAGCCTTTGAATGGGTAAGACTTTCCCTGGTGAACACACAACAACAACATCAACTAAAAATATTCTTATAATATTATATGATAATATAAGATATTCTTATGATCCTCAGTCACCTGCAAGAGTTCACTTCCTCACATTTCTGTCCCATCTACAAACAAAACAGTCGTGTAAACTCTTTCTGCTCAACACTCCACCATTGGAGAGAGACACCTGATGATTAACTGTCACTAACTTTACCTTTTAGATATTGGCAGATGCTGTGTCTTATATTAACAGAAGTTTCCCCTTGATTTCAAGCAGATTTTTCTATGCATTCATTTTGCATGCATTTTCCTTTTAAATGGTCCCTTTTGTCCTTTTTTTTTTTTTTTTTTTAGGCACAAACTCCGCTATAAGTCTGTCCTATCATTCTGTCGATTTAACAAAGCTCTCAAGAACTCAAAATACATGGAGAACGACACAGATGCCTGCAACAATTTACAAATCTTTACCGATAATCACTCAAAATATTATCCTACAACAGTTCAAGGGTGGGTGTATCCCCATGTCTATCATACCACCATATATGTAATATATACTGTATGGCCGTCCCTGAGTTCCCGAAATTTATTCCCATTTACAGAACTGCGAACCCTGAAAATAGTGGAAAATTATTAGAAGTGGCAGGTTCAAAGCAACAGTATTGGTATTTGCTTTTGAACACCCAAATCAGTCGACCTTAAACTGACCTCTGATGTGCTTAGTCACAGTGACTGTGAACAATAGACAAAGAGGTGTGCAGAAAGAGGAACAGCTTGGTATATTGCCAGTTGTGCAATATTTTACGAGACTGATTCAAATATTCAGAGTCATCGAAGGGCGATAAAGAGCGTCCACAATCCATATGTTTATATGCCTGGACTATTGCTCTATTTCTCAACCACACAACTGATTTACAGTTGCAGAGGGAGTGGGTGAGTTTCACAGGGATCGGGGTCATTTATGCCAATTCCCTGACATGGGAGCTTGCACGTTAAACTCTGTGTCGCAAGAGTGTTTCCATAACACTAAAACCAGAACCCCACACATGGAGCAGAACCAGATAAGGGTCTTGATTAACATCTCTGGCAAACCCCCTGTCTGAGGAGAGCAGTGAAAGTAACCACCAAAGGATCACATTTTGCCCCTACCTACTCTCCAAAGGAATTTGATACTACGATTGACCTGTTTTGCTTCTACAGGAATTTACACCTCAAGACATGGTACAGGAAAAATCCCATGGCCTCTACAAGCTCCACAGACTCAGGTCAGACTGCCTCTCTTACCCTTACACCACAGTTTAACCGTAAATCCACCTTTTGTCCCTTGGTTCAAAGTGCTGCCTTAAATACATTTGCAACAAATTTCGATATTGAGAACTTATTCAAGAACAAAAGGGCACCAAAACACTGTAACCTTTCCCACGAAGAAAAAAGGACCTTGGAAGCTTTATCAATGGTTGTCATCGGGGGGGGGTGTATGTCATGTATGTCAAAGAGGCTCATTGTCAACTAAACAACACTGAGTTTTATCAACCTATGACACATAATCCAACCGAAGCTCTCAAGATAGAACTAAGAGAGATGCTCATGGACTAATCTGTACTAAGACTTCTATAGAATGAAAATCCACGAATGGCTTCTTTCTTCACGCTTCCAAAAATACATAAATGTGTTCATCACAGGTCCACCTCAGCAAGTGTCAAGGTATACTGGCTGTTTTATTAAACCGCTTTCACCTTCACTTCCTGCTTATGTCCGGGACACTACTGATGTGCTCAGCAAGAACCAAGCACCTGGAAAACACAGGCACAGAGACTGTTCCAGCCGCCGTGGATGTCCAATCGTTGTACGCAACCTCAGAACACGAACAGGGCCTAGCAGCACTTCGTCAGTGCTCGGCCAGAATCTGAAAACGCCAGCCAGCGATTTTCTTATTGTCACTGACAGAATGGACCCCGACTAATAACATTTTCATTTTTCAGAACAAATGATTTAAACAGATAAAGGGGTGTGCTATGGGGGCTCGCTAGAGCCCCTCTGAAGCAGGCCTACACCGGGGTAAATGGGAAGACTTTGTGTTAAACCGTGATGGGGAGGGGATGGTACATTGATGATGTCTACTTGTTTCGGTCGGGGTCGGAGGCAGAGCTACGAGCTTTCTAGATCTTTCTCAACGGTATTAAGGCCCAACTGCACGCTGTCTTTAGATTACAGCACGGGGAGCATACATTTTTTAGATCTAGATGATCAAGGGACAACACGCTACATGCCAGGAGATTCCATCCCAAGGGGGTCAAAGAGAGTGTGCCTTGTGGCCAGTTCCACCGGGTGAGGAGAAGTTGCGACCAGGAGAAAAGGACTCTGAAGCCAGATCGGAGGAAATGGCGTCACGCTCTCAGGAACATGGATACAGACACAGTACCCTGCAGAAAGCGTACACTGGGGCCAAACACCTGGACAGACAAACTTTACTACAATGAAATGCTCTCGAACAAATAAAAGATAAGAAGATCTGTTTTTTTCACAACACATTGGAGAGGCAGAGAATATTAAATGGGGTATTATTGAGAGTGGTAGTATACTCAGTCAGGTCTTCCCTAAACCACCATTAACCCACTTTAGGAGAGGCCCTACTCTACAAGATAAACTGGTACACAGCCAACCTCCGCCTAACACCCAACAAACATGGTTGGGTCCAAAACCCAAGGGGTCCTACAAGTGTAACCATTGTTGCTGCTCTTTAACTCAGCTTTGAAAAATATTGTGGGCCAGCGCGACGCCATCTGCTGGAGTCTCTGTATATCTACAGCCTCTCTTGGCCACAAAACCATGTCCAAGTGGTAGGTTCCTATTAGTGGGGCACCACTGGCTCTGTGAGAGCCAAAGGCTCGATGCTGCACCGTGTCAGAGTTTGTTTTCAGGTTAAACATGACAATGTCATGATAATAAAGGCAATTTAACCCTTTAAAAAAAAGAAAGAGCGTGCCTTGGAGTTTTCGTGGATTTTTATGTCTACATGTAACCCATCCACAGAGCGCCTCAAACAGACTCACTTTGAGTCCAGGAAGCGCTCATACCCAAACATCACCGCTTAGCTGTGTAGAAGGAACCATATCTGTCCATTCATGCAGGTGTGTTGTTGTGACCGCAATAGTCTCTCCAGCGTAACGTCACTGACATTTAGACTGACTAGTAAATTTCTTTTAAACCCCATTAAAGTCCAGCTTCATCTGAAAGAAAGTTACGCACAGTGATGCCTTTGCGAGCGCTCTAAGCCTCGCAGTGGATCCCTGTTCTGCTGTGGATGCAGGTCCAGAGTGCAGTCTTTCTGGGATCACTCTGATACTGTTGCTTCGGCACCAGTATCGAGCCAATAATAGCCTCTTATTATATACAGTATCTCATTCTGGCTTGTCATGTAATTTGCTGCCATTTTACTGGCGATTCTTTCCTGACCACTCCTACATAAAACGGCTAAATATACTATTTTAATTTCTCTGTAAATCTTACTTGTTCCCCCAACTGTAATCTGGCTTTATAAACATGCTAACTTCTCTATAAAGCCCTGGGTTTAATGCTGAAAGGTTTCTCTTTTTGAGTGGTTGAAGTTAAATATCTTTGTACTTATCTTACATTTGATGACTTAATCCATTAAAAACGTGAGGCCTTGCGCGGATACAGAATATAAATGTGTGTTTCGTGCACTGCGTAAACTTTTTTTTTGCTCATAATCGGCGTCATGAAGGCAAGAGAGCTGAAAACATACGGTGAATAGAGCATAGTGTCCTGGATGCGCACGTTTTAATTTTGAAAGTTTTACCTGAGGGAAAGTGAAGGGCAAAAGGAGATTTTAAAGTAAAAAAAATCAAAAACCAAGCATGTCAGTTATATTATGATGTCAATCTTAAATTTAACAGTTTCTTGCTTGAGCTGGCCCAAAGGAACCACCAAAGGATGTGACTTCTGTTGTATAAGAGTAACACGGTGCAGAGATTTACTGTCAGATCTTTGTTTTACTTCATGTTTTGGTAAATGACTAACAGACTACTTCCTCCATGAGGAATCACTAGTGTATGAAAAGAATGTTCAGTGTCTGAGAAACAACTTGTTCTTTGTGTTTTTTGTCGGCTGCTTGTTTTTATGTGCCTTAGTGTGTGCGCTGGTTGACACAGAATCAAATTGTTTGTTGTGTTTTGTATTTATGTGTGTGCACGAGGCAAAAATGAATAAACATGTTGTTTAAAAGCTCTGATATGTTAGTTAAGAAACGGAAGCATCAAAACGTCCATCGTGTTTTCAATATACCAAAGTAAAAGCTACTCTCTCATTACATTTCTGTTTAATTTTTTTAACTGGACAATCTTCATTTTTCTTACGTTTCTTTGCCCAAAGCCGCCACTAAAATCTAACCCTGTTTTCAGAAGAGCTTGTTAAGTATTCCACATAAGGAAATGTTACGTCTGATTGGCCAAGACTTATCAATCAATACCTGGCTATAGGAAGTGTTAATGAATAACCAACAAAAGATCATTTGTTCCTGGTACAGAGAGGCCATCAGCGCAGTAAGGGCTCGGGTCCATCCATGCGCTTTATCGCTTATCTCAGGAACTCTCCTCTGAAATGAACTGCGTGCGAGGAGGGTGAAAAGTTCTAGCTACCACATCTGTCCTCGTAAGCGGGTGAACAAAAAGCAGTGCCTTTCTAACACAGTTAAGTACAGCCAGGTATGATACAACTGCCAGACCACCGACCACAGGGACAATACCAACGTACGCACAAGCAGAGATGGCAGAGCGGCACCCCAGATGTGAACGCCTGACACTGAACACTGAGCCCACAAAGGCTGTCCTCACACGGACACCAAGAGGCCTGCTGCTCTACGGTTATTTATAATCTGAAAAGGATCTGTTAGTATTATTTCCCGCCAACGACTCCCCCTCCGGGCAGCGCGGGGTCAGGGCGGCACTTTTTTCCATGTTTGCTTTTTTGCGACGCTGCGGCTCAGGAGCAGAAACAGAAACAGACAGAAGATGAAGCGTCTCACGACGTGCATCACATTACCGTACCCGCTGCTGTGCACGAGACTGGCTGTTGCCGTGGAACAACAGGTCTGTCGCCATGGTGACGCCAGCCAAGTGAATACAGAAGTGGGAGTGCGACAGGGGGAGAAGAGGAAGCGCGGCAGCATCTGTGTCCACATCGGTGAGCAGCGAGTCAGCTTCACTCCCTCCATCGAGCCAACGCTTGATGAGGACACAGGTCAATGTACTGCAGAATGGAAGGTGTCTGCCGATCCTTCGGATGCCCGCTCAAAACATATGCTCTCCCTTTAGCTGTAGACAAACCTCTACCGTCTGTGTTTTCTGCCTTTACATAATCATCACATACTGTGATGCTCTCAGCCATGATCCTATACCAGCGGCGGAGGAAGTGCTTGGATCTTTTCATTAAAAGTGGCAATAAAAATACTTACTGAAGTGTTTTTTATTAATACTCAGAGTGCTACAAGTAAAAGTACTCAGAATCCTATATATTATTACTACAGTGTGGATGCATGAAGTAAGGAATGAATATACATGTTGCTCTGTGTCTGCCGGAAGCGTAAATGGGGTCTAGTTCAGCATACCACCTTTACAAAGTCTTAATACGTCAGATGTTGTGTATTCAGCTTCGAGCAGCTTTAAGCAAACACATTAATTAAGAAATACGAAACTCTTGTGGACTGGATGTTTGAGTACAAAGGTGACATTCAATACGCTTTGTGTTCCGATCGGACATCGATAGCTGAGCTTTGCTTCTTCACTTAAAAACAAACAGCTGGAAATAATTGCAGAAAAAGTTAATGGGTGTCAAATGACTCAGGATACAACAATAAATCTAATCCCTTTCTTAAATTTAGATAAGAGTCCATATGAAAACAGATGAGGACCTTTAGTTATGTAACACAACTACACACTTCTCTCCTTATCAAGGAATATCGGTGAAACATGTTGAGAATTACTGTAGTTAAGACAATCGTCAGGCGTTTCTCTCAGTGATCCCGTCAGCGTGCAAACATGCACGACATCCACGCTGCTGGTGGCGCGATGGGACAATCCAACGCTCTCTTTCTCAATCTCCGATAACCAGGGACAGTATTTAATCAAAGTCTGTTTCCCCCGTCTCTGATAGTGATGCCTCAATAATACTGTGCTGAGAGCTGCAGCCGCCTGCTAGGCCGTAGTTGGCTGATAAGGGAAGCCATAACTGGCCTTCTGGATTACAATCTGCCATGGAAAAACTGATTAGCCACGCGGCTCGCTTTAGAGCTAGCCCCAATTACACAATGGCTTTGCAGACGTGCTGCTTTACTTCTACCCTAGCTCCAAGTCGTGGAGACACCGTCACGTAGGTTAGATCAAAGTAAGGTCTGCTTTAGAAGTATCACAACTTGTGTCCCAGTCAAGGCATTACAGGGTCACAGCTTTCTGGTAACATTTTGACCCTATCTAAACACTGTGTGGCACCATTTTTGGTTAGCACCTTTCAAAATAAAAGTACATGATAAGTATGATTTTTAAAAAAAACAAAAACAAAAAAAAAACAGCAAATGTTGATGTATATTTTATGTTTGATCAGCATCTAAGAAATATACCTTGTCCTTTATCATACTGGTCGTTTGCCTGATGAAGACTCAGTAGAGTCAAAACGCTGTATTTTAGTGACTTCAAGTGCTTCATCCAGGATGTGGAGACTGTCCACCTTCTCCTGCTGGCAATGACTCCACAGTACTTTGTTCACCCCTGCAGCACCAGCAGCTTCTCCTCGAGGACGTCAGAGGTAAGGGTCGGAGGGCCTTCAGTTGATTGCTGTATAAATATCTGACATCCCGGCGCGAACTGTCGCGGTTAAAAAGGTAAGGTATTGCTTTGTCGTCTTCTTCCCTCCGTCCTTCTCTGACGCCCACGTTCGTTTTGTCTCAATGTCGACGCCACTGTCAGTTCACCTGCAGCTGGTGAGGATCAGGTCACGTCTACGCCATCCCTGACGGCTGCGTTGTTAGATCAGACCACCAGCTGCTAAAAGAGAGATACCTCCTCTCACCCCATAATGCACTTTACCATATCACCTGTCATTTATCATTTTAGGATGGAACTAAAATAAAACCGAAGACTTATTTCAAAGCTGCTGAGATTTCCCTGACTAAATGTAGAGGACAGGGCTAGCTTTATTCTCTATTTTCCTTATTATAAAACAAATACTAAGAACTGATAGTTGATTAAATGATTGGTTGATGGAAAGAAAATGAATCTGTAACTATTAGATTAGTGGTTTCAGTCCCTTTTCAAGCAAAAATGCCAAACATTTGATGTGAAGATTTCACTTACACATAAATGTATGAAGGTAAATGAAATATCTTGGGCTCTTGGAAAGTGTGATGAGCATTTTTCCCTGCTGGACGTCCCACAGATTACACGATTAATAAGTTAATCAAAATGAAATAAAATAAATCAGCAGATTAATCAATACTAATAATAAATGTGTATAAATCCGCAGCTAAAAATAGTTCCCAAATAATGCACTATTTCCTCCTGTTATAGAAAAAACACCAAACACACTACACGTGCAGTTTGTTTTAGTGTATGGCCGCAGCTAACAAACTACACGTGTAGTGTGTTTGGACTTTTCTATAACAGGAGGAAATAGTGCATTATTTGGGAACTATTTTTAGCTGCGGATTTATACACATTTGGTGGAATATTTACAGCACCAGGACGGAGTATGTGGGGTTGACTCAAAATAAACTACAGCAGCTGTGGGAACATTTCATGGTTCACTGATGATTTTGTGGAGCTGTGCAGCACAGGGGAATAGCATATTTCAGGCTTCGGATAAATACAGTATGATACTTGTTAGCAGGATCAGTTCTTTGTTGGCTTTGGTCTTTTAATGAGGTTTTCTGATAATACCAAAAAATTTGGAACATCACCGGCCTGAATCTTTAATTGGCAACGACTTTGGTCTCTGAGTATTGCGGTGGAGATTCGAATTTTTCTGCTGACCCGAGCTGTGACACCAAAAACATAACTCCCCTCCCCAATCCACACGCACATGATTGCACAAACGCACGCTGTCTGACGCCCATAGGGGCGAGCAGCTTTTGATGTGGCCCGATGCCATGGAAACCAGCCAGGAAGCTACGAGCGGCGCGGGTGCGCGTGTGAGTCAGGGTCTTTGAGCGGATGTTACAGAGATAGTAGCTAGGGAGACACCCCCACACAGGAGCTCCCTCGCACTCCCTCGGGTGTGGACGGATTCAGAGCTCACATAGCGCCTCACAACGGCCACGGCTATCCGGTCAAGTCCTTTACTGAGGCAAAGACTTATTTTCTAGCTGCTGTCCGCGCCAGCTGTCATGATGGTGACATTTCACACACATCGGTGCTAAGGACGCAGTGGTGAGACGGAGGACAGGATCCATACACAGCATAGCAATATTGCTAAATGGACAGAAGGAATATCAAGCAAACCAAATCCGGGAGCATACTGTGTTATTAAGCCCCATGCCACTCTTAACCTGATCAGAGCGCACAGGTCTGTTTGTGCTCAGTGAAGATCCTGTCTGTTCGCGTCCAGTCAGTCCCGGAGGAGGACAGAAAGCGCTGCACTTGGTTGAGGTCGAACGACATTCATTTTATAGTGCTACATCGTGAGCTTCAGTTTAAGCTTTTCATGTTGCATATCCAAGTCTGTTTGACATGAGAGAAGTCAGGGAGGTGCATGTTTACATACAAGGCGTTTGACTCACTCGGTTTTTCTTCAAGTTACAATGTGCTTACTTGAGATTTTCTTTACTTCACACCCACTAACTCTTTATTTTAATTCCCCCTATTTAGCGTTTTTGTTAATGGATTTGTTAACAACTGTAACTCCTCCTGGGGGCAGGCTGCTGTATAAACAGACAATCACTGAGTGGCCTCTATTCTAAACAAGTTTCGTGTGTCTAAAAAGTGCATCTTATTTTGGTCAACCTCTAGAATCTAATGCCACTTATGAAATAAGCCTGCAATAAAGTTTCACTTTTCGGACCCTTATACTATTCAGTTTGAATTGATAAAGTCTTTGATTCAACTTTGTGGTGTTTGTAGGAGGTATTTCCAAATATTCTGGCCCCCTTATGCATGTAAAGGGGGTGTGGGAAGTGTAGGTTACAAACAGCTTTCTATATAATTCAGCGAAAGTGTGTTTATACGTGTGCATTTGTGTCCACAACCCCCAGGCCAGAAGCTCAAAGTCCATCTCTGAATTTGAGATTTATTGACTTGAACACAGTCTATGTTGAGATAAGCGCACTCTGTCCCCACCACACACACACACACACACACACACACACACACACACACACACACACACACACACACACAGAAAGTTGCTGGCCATATTAGGCAGTCCAATGATTTACAGTAGGGGTAGTTTGGCCAGGGTATATGGCAGCGACGGCAAATCAAATCAGGTAGAGGAACACGACTGTGTTAAGGACAGCGGTGCATCCACACTAATTAGATATGGAGCAAAGAATAACAAGAAAGAAAGAAAGATGGCCTCAGTGTTTCTTTCTTCCTTCCTTCTTTGTTTGCTGTTGCTATCCTTTCAACCACTCAGAGAAAAGAGAAACTGCATTACAGAAATCCCTCAGGCAAAGATTAGAATCTCCAGTCACTAATGCTGGAGAGGAGAAGGGTGGCTGGCTGCTCAGCAGACATATAGGAAGTCATGGGAAGGACACAAATGTTTGGTCTTCTACTGGACGCTACCTCAGTCTTCTCTGAGCACCGTGGGAAAGAGTCAGAGGAGCAGTGCTAATGTAGCTGTTGATCAGAGGCAGTGCATGTTTTTAATGGCAGCTGAAGGTCGACTCACGCTTCCATAGCAGACTGTGCAGCTCATCTGTCATGCCCTCGGGTTACTGCAATTAAACTCAGCTGTAACTTCTGATTATTACCAGTCAGTCAGAGTAACAGCTTTGAGTGTTTGAAGATTGATTTGATAGACACATTCCCGTCTGACATTGGTGTAGCTAGACCAGGTATTCACGCCTGGGATACAAGTCATGTCGGAGCTAACGTTTGTGGCGCTACTGAATTCTATTGGATTACACCGAATCAACATCTCACTAGAACAGTTTCAGCAAAAACTATAGTAACTAAAACCTTCCATGAAGGGAGGATTTACTGAAGGACAGTTGTATTAGACTGCATTAGTTTTAGCTAGATGTTTCTAATAAACTGCCAACTGAGTGTATGGGAGACACTGAAATCATTCATGTGTCCTAAGCAGACATTTTGCTTTGGTGACCAATGCTAACAACTTGCTGTACATTATGCAAGTTATGCACATGCTAAAGGTGACAGCTAACAGCAGGTAAAGATGGTGGGGGATGGCAGATGGTAACCCACCAAAGATGTCTCTGAAAAACAGAAACATGGCTGCATCGGCAATAGTTCAATATCTGGGAAACGCGCTTATTTGGTTTCTTGCCGAGAGTTAGATGTGAAGATCAATCCCAATCTCTTGTATGTACAATAAATATGAATTCCAGCCCGCAGCTGACTTAGGTTAGCTTGTCATCACCGTGAGGTTGCCAAGCAAACATCGAAGACCCCAGGAAGTTCTAATTTTAGATATTGTTAAAGTTTAAAATCGTGGCGGGACATTGATTTGAGCCAGGTGATTGTCTTAGTCATGCTTTTATTTCTACTTGCACTTTTCAAGAATATTTAGTAATTCAGTATATTAATGTACTGATAATTATGTTTTAGAAATGTAAAAAAAGGTTTAATTTACCAGACTAGCCACTATAGTAAAGGCACTGGTATTTAGTCCCCCAACTGCTTTGGAACCTTCTCTGTTGATGCAGTATAACAAGGTTTACAACAGGCCATTCTCTCAAAAAATACACACCACATACGTATATTCACTGAAGGTTATGTCATCAGCCAAAGCTCGGAGCAGAATATTATTATTAACCAGCCCAAAAAAAACCACACACAGCTGCTTGGACACTCACGTTGACATAATGCACCAGTTTCTCCTGCTCGTTGACTTTGTAAGTCTTTACGTTGTATTCTTTGGCCAGTCGGAGGATGCGGTTCTGAGTTGGTCCGATGTAAGCCCCGCCCAGATCAACCCACTTTGTCTCCTTATTCTGAAAAACACACACACAAACAATGAAACACGAAAAAGGAGAACATTTACAAATCAGATATCTAGTAGTTTAGTTTCAATAATAAGAGTTTAGCTCGCACTGGCTAAAACCTATCCAGAAGCTAATGCAAAGACATGGATGAATCGTATCTATGGACTACCAGTGAGACAAAAGTTCTATCATCTGCGCTGCTCTACCTGATGCTGCTCCCTCACCAATTCAGATCAGAGCTCTCCCATGCACATAGATCATTAATTGGTTGAACTAATCAGATCAGATAAAGGCTACAGCAGCTCTTTGTGCCTTGTGTTTGGTCGTATGTGTAAATGTCTGGAGCCTTCTTTCCTTATTGCTTTAATGAGACCGAGTGCAATGGCTCCAGAGAACAGCTTTAGCTGCAGACAACAAATTGCTTACTGACATAGTTAAATCGTGGGATGAGTAAAGACAACACATGCGTCTCGGAAAGACGAATGCATTTGGACCTTTTCAATGTTTAGCTAGAATGCAGTCAGATTTTAATCCATCTCGAATGGTTCTTGGATGCATTTACATTTAGCTTTTTTGAGATCAGATCGCGATCTGATTCACCCGGAACACAAGAGGTGACCAAGTGTAAATAGTGTCATTGATATCACATAGGTCATATAGAGTACCATAATGCTCTGTCCTCGGTCCACTACTTTTTAATCTTTATACAGTATGTTGACAATCGGGGTTATCATCCATAAGCACAGCAGTAAGTATTCACTGCTATGCAGATGACACCCATCTCTACATAGCTGTTAAAGCTCCAGTCAGCGATTCTGATCCAATACACTTTTTTTTGTCAAATTCAGTGAATATCTCCTCATGGTTTCACCAGCTGTCGGATCTGTGCATGTGCTGAAAAAAATCTGGTGTTCCTACACAGCCCTTGCTCTGTAAATGGGAATCAAACAAAGATGCTCTGGATTCTGCCATATTTCTCCTTTGGTCACCTGGTCCAATTGTTAGTGTCGTCACCTTGGCAATGCGTGTCAATGAATGTTTGTCAGATGTTTTTTTTGTTTTTTTATTACTTGCCACCTTTTTTAATCCATCTATATATTTTAACCATTACTGTCTATTCTTTTATTTATTTATTTAATTGTAAAACAATTTGAGCTGCATTTTGGGTATGAAAGTTTCAACCCTCTCTCCTAGAAATTACGTCTCTATACAACTAAACTGCAACTGCAAATGTGTTTTGTAGGAAGTGTAATCACTGGCTGGATTATGTTCAGAGGCGACGTTTGTTTTGAATGAATGAAGCACTGCTTTTATTAACGGCAGCTGAGCCTCCAGGAGGGGGTTGTGGTGGATGGCATGACACCCTATGACTGTCACAACAGAGACCAAGGTCTGCATCCAGAATCCTGTCTGTGGTTTTGACAACAAAGGCACTTTGGTTAAAAGGTAAACTATGCAGGATTTTTCCATCTCAGTCATCACTTATGACCCACCAGAAGTGTGTGGCGGTGTATTTATCTACGGAGAACCTATCCTCTGCCTGTATTTTCTTATTTTTCCTTCTTCTTTTTTCGCGTTCGGGACCTTTCCGGGCGGCAACCTTTGGGCATTGGGTGTGTAGCCTCCAGCCAATAACAGTGCGCAGGGTGTGAGGGCCGGACTCTAACAAAAACACAGCGACCCGGTTACATCGCTGTCTCCGACTCTCTATCTCCTCTGCTCTCATTCTGTGTCATGGATGTACGAAGAGCTGCAGGTCTGTGTGTGTGTTTGATCGAGGGCGGGGGCTGAGCCACACACACACACACACACACACACACACACACACACACACACACACACACACAGCGGGAAAGAAGAAGCGTGCGCTTCGGCTGCATTCACACAACATCGGCAATGCGGCACCTTCCCGCAGGGTCAGAAAACAACGTTTTATTACTCTGATTCACTGCTGTGTTCTCGATCACGCTGCTCCTTCTCCTCATTCACTCTCTAGCTCGCTCGACCACCGCTGCTTCTCTCTCTCTCTCTCTCTCTCTCTATGTCTCTATCGCTTGTTGAGCCGGGGAGGAGGGGCCGACTTTGAATGGTGTGTTTACAAACAGCAGCCGACAAACCCTGCGTACTGTACCTTTAAGGTTAGAGAAAGATGGCGGTCGTGGTTCAATGTAAATAAACAGGTTGTGTCTGAAGTCACTGAACTTCTTCTGTATCAAACCAGACCAGCATCTCTCCAGAACCTTAACCAGGTGCTGTGAGAGTCTAAACAGAGCAATAAACCAGTTTAATGATGCTGGAGTCACTACAAGTGGGATCTGATATTTTGGTGTAAAACAAATACGTTGCCTGTGAACATTTTACTGATACCGATGTTCGATATCCACACTTTTGCGACTTGCCAAATAATTTATGTTAATTACCAGCAGTTTCTTATGTTTTATGTTGTCTTATGTTAAAACAAAAATTAATCCAGCCTGCATTACATTTCCTTCAAGACATATTTGCTGTTCCTAATTAGTTGTATATAAAGACAGGATTGCACAGGCGCCGTACAAATAAAGATTATTTATCATCATCATCATCATTATCATTATTATTATTATTATTATTTATAGCATATACCATATTATTTATATGGCTCTCCTGGTCTTACCCGCACAGTGAAGGTGCGACCACCGACACGATTCCTGGCCTCCAGCACTACAGGGTTCAGTCCATGGGCTTTCAGCAGCTTGGCTGCACTTAACCCTGCGGACAGACAGAGAAATAGGGCGGTGAGTGAGGGCACATACTTCAATACTTACTGTAAATTCCCTTTGTAGCGTTAACACCATATAGACACACAGGGGCGGAGGGGGACTGTCAACCTTTGTGACCGAATGGCCTCGTACCTTCCTTGAAAGAAGCACTTCATCAAGTCTTTGTGGGGCCTTCTTGATTAGTTAACTTTCAGTCACATTAGATGGGTGAAGGGGATTATTTGGAAAATCTGAGGAGAAAGATGAAGCTCAAAACTGTTTTTTTTGTACGAGGAAAATCCTGTTTCTCTTCTGCTGGTCAGATGTCTGTGTGTTTGAACTGTGTTTCTCTTCTGCTTTTTTTACTGTACATCTTTTTGTGCAGAGGCCTCCCTTGAAAAGGGATTAAATGAAGGATTAACAACCTAACATTTTTGGATGGCTTGGCTGCGTACTGAGGGAGCTATGGGAAAGATGAGAGAGCAGGGGAAGGGGCCCAAGAGGGGCGGCAACACTTCCACAGCGAAGAGAGACCGGAGCGAAGAGTAGAGCATGACTTTCACATACATACAGTGACTTAGCGACGGACTGAGCACCCAGAGAATCTATCGCAGCGCAACAGCTTTTCACACACTGACCTCAGGCGATCCTTGTCATAACTCCACACAAAGAGAGTGATTTATACAAGATAGAGATCAGTGGTCGCTTACAAGATATCGCTCGCTGCTAATATGATACATTACGTGGCCACCAGTATGTGGACACTTAAACGTCCCAACCAAATGGGATTGTCCAACGTCTCATCTCAAAACCATGGGTGTTACACTGCTGCTATAACAGCGTCCGCTCTCCTGTGGAGACGTTCCGCAAGGTTTCGGGAACCTGGCTGCAGGGATTTGATCCCATTCAGCCGTAAGGACCCAAGTGAGGTCCACCTCTGATGGTGGGCGATGTAAAGCCTGGCTAATGGTTGGAGATCCAATAGAGGAAGGGTTTTTTTCCACATTTTATTTTAATGACATCTCAGTAATGCTTTATTTTATGGGCTAGTATCTTGGAAACTTTCCTCTTAATTTCGTAAAGATTCGCTGGTATTTAGCTGTAAAAATACTGGGATATTTCCAAGAAAGGCCTACGCAAGTTGGTACTATATTAAGAGAAGTGTTATTATGTTATTATTTATTACCCGCTTGAGTTCTTAAGTAAAAAGCTAGGAACTTATGTAGGAGGTAAGTGAAAAATGGTTCATAAACAGAAAGACTAACTAAAATTCTCAATTAGATAGAAAATGTTCCAAATTGAGTGACTTTTATTTTACAGGTCTGACCTGTGGAAATCAGGCAGAAATGTGTTTTTAAGTAGAACTGCGCAGAGTGTGTTTTATTCGTTGATCATCATCAGTCAGAAAAACAAAATTAAGGAAATTTTGAGGCAGCTGATAACAACAGCATGCAACTCAACCAATATGCAGCATAGACATCAATTAAATGAATATTTACCGATTATCAATTAGATCTATAATGTCTGGCAGCTCAAAGTCACGGAGAAACAAAATTTAGAATTTTTATCAGTCTTTCTAGGAAACTCAGATGGGTAATAATGTCACTCACTTACTTACCACTAGATAATTTTCTAGTTTTTTTCTTATAAATTCAAATATAATGAACACAAGCCTTTGAGGGAAATATCCTAGTATCGGAGGAAAATACAGTTAAACGCCAGCTAATTATTAGGAAAATAGGAGGAAAGTTTCCAGGAAATTAGCTAGAAAATACAGGACCTTTGAAATAAAGTGTTACCGATGTGTTTAATGTGATAAACATAGCAACAGAACACAGGACCACAGTGGATGAATTCATCCTAAATTTACCAAGCATGTGACAGTACAATGATTTAATCTCCTCAGCTTCTGCATGCCGTTGGCACCGCATATGATGTTATTGGATGGTTCTCACCTAAAAGCACCTTGGGAGTCGTAGTTCACGTCTTGCTTTATGTTTTTATCTACACAGGCTGTTACCTTGGACAAAGAGCCAGATATTTTCTAACAATCTTTAATACTGATGGTTCAACAGGGAGAGTTTTATGCTGATCCAAGCCGTGGAAGTGCTCCAACTGTCAGTCACCTAACACCTAATGAATGCAATGCTTATTTCTGGAATAACCTCCAGAACAGCACTTCCCTCTTTGCAACTCTATTCATCCCAAAGGTGTTTGATGAGGTCGAAGTCAGGACTCCGCGCAGGCCAGTTAAAAGACGTTTCTGAGGAAACCATTTCCTTTCTGCTTCGGGGGCATTTTCGTGTTGAGACAGGAAGGAGCATTCATCAAAATGTGGCCACAAAGTTGGAAACGCACTACTGTCTAAAATATTACCGTACGCCATGGTATCAATATTTCCCCTTCAATGAAAATAAGGGCCGTAGCCCTTAAGCCATAAAAAACAGTCGCAGACCAAAAGTACACAAAAGAATATGGATACCCATTCATTTCTGGCCATCTTGGGTTTTAAACCTGCACCTTGGGCAAGATTTATAAGTGCTAAACACAAGAGCAGAAGGTAGCTTGTAACAGACAGCACAGCAGGCACCCACATCTGTGCGAGTGTTTTTCTGGCCTTCAACCTCAGGTCCCTTCCTGCCTTTCCATCTTCACCCTCCCACTATCTACAACCAAATCCTGCTAAGCCCTATTAAGGCCAGCAGGATTTATATTAGCTTTAACATAGTTTGTCCTGTATTACCAAACTTCAGCCTTCCCTCCCTGGACAAACACACCCAGCCTGCCAGGCTTTGAAGAAAGCATTAGCTCTAACCAGAGGAGGCTCACAAATCTTCCCCTGTTAAATTGATGCTATTACCTGCGCAGCTCAAAAGGTCAGTCTCTGCCTTCGAAAACAAAGCTCATCAGTCTGCATCTCTTGTTTATGCCTACAGCAATCACTGCAAGAAAGTAGCCTCATGTTAGGATCCGTTGATCCGAAGACTTGTTTGGATTAATTTAACTATTATTTTTTTTCTTTGCTTCATAAAAAGGCCTTGTGTAAATATGACCAATAGGTCAGTATAAAGCTTTCAGCACTTCAAAGGATTCGGACTGCGCTTTCCCACGTTGTTTACCTCCATTCCCGCACCATGAAACAAAGAAGGGGAATGAACTGTGCTGCTGGAAAAATCAACATGCTAAAACTGTTCCCGAGCTGAACTTTATCTGAGAGGAGAGACAGCGAAGGAGATTGAAATTCAACTCACGCAGCAGGGAGGCAGAAAGACCAAAAGCAAGTAAGAAGGGAAAAATGTCAGCTTATGTGCAGGGACTTGGGAATTTTGTTATGGAAATGTGAAAATGTGTGTAGGTAAGAATCAAAGACTGTATATATTCATTTGTTCTTTCCTAGCCTCGATATTCAGAAATATATACAGACGTCTGCCGTCCTGCTGGTCTCTGAAGCATCTCAAAGAGTAACTGCATACCTCGCACTTAAAACCATTCACCACAACATTTTCCAGGTGCAGCAGGCGCTTCTGCAGCGTTTCAGGCATTTCCCAGGTTGAGATACTGCACCAGGTTTTTGGAGAACCAAGGTAACAGCTTTTTTTTTTCGCTCGCTGTAATCAACCCTCGGTGACCACGAAGACGGCCCTTTCTGAAGGAATTTCAGTGCAAGTGATGGGGTACAAAATCCACTCCTCTATCTGTGCAAAAACGCACATATAATACTTCTCTGAAACTGACTTAGACAAATCAAGTGGGCGTCTTCCAAACTCGCAGTCTTTCTAGTACTAAATTCCCTCTATGCTAGTGCGTAACCATGCATTCTTTGGGGAGTTACCCCCCCAATAGTGAGAAAACACCAATCAGTCCCCCCCGAATATACAGTGGAAAATATGTTAAATACTTACTCCTTTTATCAACCCAGTCAACGGATATGCCTCTTGTTATTTCCACATGCTGTATAGCTGGTTACGACATTAAAGTAGCCTAAATGAAACTGGCAATACAAGCAGAATATTCAATGATATTAGTATGATCATCAAGGTCAGTCATTGGTCTTCTGGTAAAATAATGGGGTCTGGTCACAATGCAGGCAGCCCCGAGGTACAGGGAGAGGCATGCTGAAAGCAATGGCCAGACAGGGACATAGGAATGATCAGGGGAGAAACTGGACTGTGAGCTATAATGCAATTTATTAATATGCAGGGGTTCAAGTGGGCCGGAGCGATCTGGGCCAGCGCTCTGGCACCTTTGATTAATAAGCAGGCTAAATCAATCGGATTGGCAGTTACATACATACTGATGTCAAGCTGTGGTGTAACGGCCATCGGGGCACACGGGGAGAAATCCTGGCGGGCCGTCAAAGAAATCCATCAGGTTTTTGAGCTCTGTCTGTCTCTTTGGTCCCTTTAGCGGCCCTGCCGGTGTGCGTGTCCAGGACTGGGCTCACAGGCCGATCGCAACCAAGACAGTTAACGTGCATTAACATTCTAGACTAATGCAAAACTCATCGACCCCATACCACGGCTGCCCTCTTTGTGTTACTATCCCTCCACCAAAGCTCAATAGTGCTCAACAGCAAAGAGGGATATTATACTAAAAAGTCAGTAACTTTGGGCCATACCCATTTGACTTGAATAATTCAGACTGCCGAAGCCTCGTATTAACTTTAAATTAACTTTGGAATATACGATTTGCACAGAACAAGGGCTGTGGATTCCGACCCCCATGACTCACACCGACAGTGCATTGGTAAGGGATTTAACGGGGCTCCTTCAAAAGCCAGGATGAGCAGGAGGAATGATTACAGCGAGCAAAAACCTGTTTCAAAGTTGTGAACCTATCCTTTAAATAACCCGATGTTTTTCCGTTCTACCCCAGCCATGAAAAACATTGCCCGAAGGGACTACAAACGGAGGAAAAAGGTCAGCCGGTCTTTGGTGGGAACCGCGAAGAATCAAAGAGAGAGCAACACACATTTCTCCTCCTCCTCCTGTCCTCACTCTGAGCCGGCTTTCACACGCTGTTGGCGGCTTTCTGCACCTAAAGACATGCTTGATTTTTATCGAACAGACGCAGCCGCCTAGAAGCGCAGTCTTCCTGTCATCTGGGGCGCAGCTGGCGCGCATCCAGCGCTCCATCTCCCTCCTTTCATGCGAGTGTGCACTTAAGAAAGGAATCGGACAAGAGAAGGGAGGAGATGTGATGAAGTCAGGTTGATTGTGCCGAACATCTGTGTGTCCCGCAGCGCGCACGGGACAAAATTCTCTGCCTACAGAAAGGCAGGTGCAGCTCTGTGAGGGTGTATCGATGGACCAGTGTGTAGGATTTAGTGGCATCTAGCGGTGAGGTTGCAGACTGCAACCACCTGAGTACCCCTCCCCTCACCCCTCCCTTTCCAATAGTGTGGGAGAACCTACGGTGGCTTTCAGGTAACGGAAAAATGCAAAAGGTCCTCCCCAGAGCCAGGTTTTGGTTTGTCCACTCTGGGCTACTGTAGGATCATGACGTTGCAACACGGTGGAGCTCAGTGGAAGAGGATAGGCTCCCTATGTAGATATGAAGGGCTGATTCTCAGCCAATGAAAACACAACGATTCTTAGTTTCACTTATGAAAACATTCTTATGAATATTGTGGCCATTTCTGCCCTTAATCCTACGCGCCAGACCTTTAGGTATTAAGTTGCTGTGAGGAACGGAACTGACTTGTGTTGCATGAAACTCTCAATGACAAAACCAAAAATTAAAGTGTGCAGGGAGGCAGAAAGAAAGAGGAAGACAAGTTCAACAAAACAACAAAATGTAGCAGAGAGCAGAGAGTTGTGGCTCATTGTGTCCTCATTAAACATGAAGTTCACTGAGCTGCTAACAATGCACCTTTTGTGTGCGTTTCGTATCGTTCAATCTGCTCCTCATTTCCGTAGAGGTGTGTTTAATGATTTTTTTACTGCAGATTTTACAAGCCTATCTGAAAGTAAAGATTGTTAATAATTAATAAATAATCGACCCCTAAACATGTTTTCTCAGGTGGAAGTGAGTTGTGGCCTTTGGAAATGTTGCACCTTCACTAATGAGCATTTCCGTTTCACTGTTACCACTTTTTGACTGTTTTTCTCAGCTTGATGATCTCAGACAAATCCCACCTGCCCCCTCTGAGCTCTGGAGCCAGTCCCTGTTGCATTTTGTGTGATATAAGGCTGCTTCAGACACAGCACACGTATCTGCTGCTGCATTAATGTACAGAATCTGAAGCTAAAAAGACACAACGGATGAGCGCGAATCGTTTGGCGAGTCTCTGTCCCGCTAATTCTCCTTCTACTACAGGTCGTATTTGTCCTCCCATCTCTCTGCTTACACTTTGTCTCTTTTCCCTCTCTCTCCTGGTTCCCCACCACTGCTCCTCTCCTCTCCACCACAGCACCTGGGGGCTCCGGTTGACCCAATTGTCTGGTCCCTCTGGGATGTTTGAAAGGGGGAAAAAAAAAAAAAAAAGCAAAAAAACAAAACAAGCTGGCTGTTTGTACTTGAATGTACAGTCTTCAGAAACACTGTTATTTATGTGTTTAACCTGAAGGTGCTTGACAGTCCTGAGCGGGTTTCTGGAGCTTTTCGTGCAGATCCGCAGTAAAGCACATGCACATGCACGCACGCGTGTGCACACACGTACAGTCCATTCCTGCCTCACCAACGCCGGAACGCCGGGCTACGCCGACCAAGTGTGGACCCCTATTTCTAATCATTCTGAACGAACAAAGAAGAAATTCAAATTCTTTTATTTAAGGTCTTCCTTCATAATATGAATGGAAAACTGCTTTTGTAATTTTCTTTTTAAACATGTCAGGAGGGAACTTGCAACCCTGGCCGAGGTCCACCTGTCAACCAGGGAACCTCCGTAGCCTGCAGTCGACCTGTCTGTGGTGAACACAGACTGGGACGTGAATACGTACAAAGGATTTCTTGGTTTCCCTCAAAAATGTTTTTAACATTTAAACATCTTGCCTCTACGCATATTCTGAAAATAATCATTTGCCCCGCACTACGCCCAGCAGCATGGTAGCGTGGTTTACGGCCTGACCGACAGTGGACCTCCAAACTGTAACCCCGTTGGCTCACCGGTCCACTGTTGGACAGGCGACACAGTACCAAGTACACGGTGGGAGACGGGGCGGGTTTCTAAACACAGAGGCACACTCTCACACTCAATGTTGATCAAGGTCACTATTGGGGACTTTAAATAGACTTGCAGTCATTTCCTGGAGCCATTAACACTGCTTACCTCACCTTAACCTTAACCACTGACCCAGAATTCAGCTTTTTCCCCAATTGGGAACACGTCCTCTGTCCCCGTTTGGACAAGCTGTCCCCAATTTACTGGTCTTTAATATGAAATCTGTCCCCAAAAGTAGCCTATGACAGACACAGACACAGACACACACACACACACAGACACACACACACACACACACACACACACACACACACACACACACACACACACACACTCCTTTTCATCCTCTGCCCTCTGTGCTGGAAAAAGAGATAGGGACAGACTCAGTTTCCTTGACAACAGTAATTGTTAAGATGGAGCCACTTGGCAGGAACAAACTGCATTCGTATACTGTGTGTGTGTGTGTGTGTGTGTGTGTTTAGAAGTCCCCCCTGTCTTTCACTGTTTCTGGACTGAGTCTCTGCCATATTTGACTGTATAATTCAACATGAATACACACCAGTCTCCCAGGCACTCAAACAACACACTGCTCCACCAAATACACACACACACACACACTCCAAATCTTTACAAAAGGGAACAACACTTACCTATATTTATTGTTATCATTACTGTATCTAGTATTGATTATGTATTGAAGAAAGCCCATGGTCCAACCAGTGGAGTCAGTGGCGACAAGGACCGTGGATGCGTTGGCTACACTGATTATTGGTAATAACATCCAGACGCAAACATCCAAAATACGAAGTCACAGTGGGAATGAGAGGCAAAAGAGTTGAAGTACCCAATCATGCCAGACACTTTCCCCACCCACAAGTCAAAATTCTTTGTTGTGTTGTTGTTTTACAAGATCTAAAATTCAGCTCAATGAATTAATATCCTGCAGAAACGACGTACAAAAGTGAGGAGATTTATCTGATGTACTGCACAGGAGTGAGGCGCAGTTCCTCCAGACCTGTGGGAGAGCACTTTCAAAAGGTTCGGCGCCAGCTGGTGGAGTGTGTTTGCAGATTTGTCATTAGCGCTCAACGCTTGTACGTGCGAATCTGGTTACTTGGCAAAATAAAGTGTATTCTGCGCGATCTGTGCGTAGGTATGAATGCGCGCGTCTATTTGTCGAGGTGTGTTACTTTTACCAAAGACGGACAACCTGTTCAGGGCGTATCCCTCCTCTCATCCAGAGAATGCTGGGATACGGGACAGGAGAATGGAGAGTTGAAATTGTTTTTTTTGTTTGTTTTTTTTTAAAATCAGTGCGGCAGCCTGGGTGTAACCACGATTGTCAACTCGGTTATTTCGTGAGCAACAATTAAATAGTGAGGCTGACAAAGGTGCTTCTTCTAAGGTCTGATGTGAAACCTGCTGCACCGCATCAGCTCTGTTACCTCTAAACCTGTGATCACGAGCACGTTTGTCATTAATGGCCTCTTGGATATTTCCTTGGCTAAATCTCTAACCACGTGTCTCATCGTACGAATTTAAGTTTTCAACGCCGCTGTCCTTAAAAGTCCTCCGGCCATTTCCTGCCTCTGCCCTCATCTATTTTCGCTGCTCCGTGCCCTTTGTCTTTCCCTCCTCTTACTCCCGCCTCGTTCTTCCTCTGGCTTACCACCTGTCATTCGTCTTTTCACTCGCCCACTCCTGCCAGCATTTGTCCCCCAGCGTTTCCCGGTTGTAATAGTCGAAATCACATTAGCGGGCCTCAGTGGCGGAAGATGAGAGCCGACGTGCACCTTCAGCTCAGAATCTTTCACCGGTGTCAGTTCGGACATTACACACCTATTTGGACACCTGTCCAATGCGTGTTCACGGGCAAAGGATAGTTTGAACATTTGGGAAATATGCTCACGTGCCCTCTTTGCCGAGACTTAGACGACTGAGAGTCAGATTGTTATCCCTCTCGTGTCTGTATGGTAAATATGAAGCTACAGCGCGGAGACGGTTAGCTTAGCTTAGCATAAAAACTGACTAGCCTCTTGAAACCACAACTTTTTGACTTTATAGTTTTTTAATGAATTAAACATAATAGATATAATGAGATTAAAGGTGCTGGTAGGAGGATTTTTTAAACCTTTGGACAGAGCCAAGCTAGCTGCTAGCTAATTTAAGCTAACCAGCATTTGGTTGTACATGTTATATACTTACATACGGTTAATGCAAATTTTGAACAGTGTTCCTACACCTCAGTTATGTTTTATTTTTGCTATTATTTTGTTTTAAAGTGCTAAATTACAGGTATTTGTATAGTTGTTATCTGAGACAGGTGATAGTGCTTTAAGACAACAAAAACGATGACAAAAATGTTTGACCCTTTTTCACAACGAAAACGAGACTAAAACTAAATAAAAGGAAACGTTGTAAAACTCTGATGAACTGTTACATTTTCATCAACAGATAAAAACTAAACGATAATGCAACAAATGGACGAATGGACATATAAACTAATTACTGTTTTAATACAAAGTCTTACTCAGCGACCCGCAGGCGCCACTGGAATCAAACACTGTAGCTCCTGATCAACCTCAGATGTTCGAGACATCCCCATTGTTCGGAAGTTGATTTATCTGTTTGACCTGTTGCTCTGCCGTTAATTTTGCACGTTTGGTCCCTGTCAGTAACGTTATCTGACGTAACTGGTTATGGACTAAAGTCACTTACAGTCCACTGGGAATCCACAGCTTCTGAATGACGTGCTGCTCTGCAGTGGAGAGAACAGGGGGCCGTGGTACTGCTCCTTTCAAAATAAGGCAACTGCTTTAAAAAGGACAGTAGTTTTATTAATGTGTGATGCAGATCATCTAGGGTGGGATGGATTTGTTTTAAAATTAAAGTTCTCAACATGTGGAAATAGTTCATGTATGATAGTATCAACAATCTCAATTTCCACAGCCTTTCTGCCTCAAATCCTCTCGGTCCCCAGGTTGTCATTTCCCTTCACCCCTTCCTGAGAACTGAAAATGTAAACAGAACACTATTTTTGCTCTTCTGAGAGAGGAGTCACTTTATTCTCCCCGTGTCTGGAAAATGTTTAATAAAACACATACATTTCTCAACAACCCATCTGACCACGGCTGTTCTGTTCTCTCAAAGGATTCTGCACGAGGCCAGGCTGCTAAACAACGTCAGCGTGTGACATTTCATTTTCTTTGAAAACTCACTCCGATGTGTGCGTGTGTGCACCTCCGCAGAGTGTCCTCTTCACAGGAACACAAACAAAAAAATTCAATAGCAGCTGAGTGACAAGTGAGCCACTTGAATCAGGGCCCCGAAATGTTCCATATTGATCCCGAGGGGGAGACATTTACGAGACACGCAGCAATCGCAGTTTTTCCCGTCTCGTGTTCTCAGCACCGAGACACTGATTGGCTGTTAAGGGGAACAGACCGAGGAGCAATACTGACAAGCAATTACGTGATAGCCTGAAATCCAGAGAGACAGGTGTGAGAAAGAGCCGACAGGAGAGTAATATGAGAATCTATTGTTCTCTCAATGTTGTCATTTAACGAGCCGGGCTACCTCGAAGGTCTGTCAGTGAATATTTTATAAAGATGCAAACTGCTTTGTTCACCAGATACAATGTTAAGCTCTGAAAAAGGTGAGAGCTGACTCCTGGTATATGATTATGTGAGGGTGAGGTAACAGGCCGACATTTAGGGGGAGGACGCAAATGCGACAATTTGGCACGTAACCACCATAAATCGGTCATTTTCACACTTATGTTTTTGTAAGGACTAAACAAACAAGATATGATGTGCACAAGAGCGAGCTTTAGAGGTGATGGTAGGTGGATATGTTACTGTTGGACAGAGCCACGCTAGCGGTTTCCAGTCCTGATGCTAAGCTAAGTTAGCAAGCTGCTGTAGCTCCATATTTACCGTGCAGACATGGGAGTGGTATCAATCTTCTTTTTTTTTTTCAACTGGTGGAGCAAGACAAAGCGACGCACGTGATTTAACATGGAAAGACACAACATAACCCTATATAAAGTGAGACAAGCCGCAGTCAACAATTCTTTTCATTATCAATTAATCAAATAATTAATCATTGCAGTTCTAATTACATCGAAGCGAGGATAGGGCACGAGAGTGAGACGGGAGGTTGATGTGGTGCAGGGATTCATGTTCAGATGAAAGGGAGGGGATTTGTGAAAGGAAAGAGTGTGTAAAAATAAAACTCAATAAATGAGGAAAAATGAGAAGAAAAGAAAGAAGGCGGATAAATAAGAGTTGTCGGTAATTTAAAAAAAGGAAAGAATAAAAAGCAGCAGGCAGGTGTTAGGCAGAGTTGTGTTTAGAGGGATCCAGGCAGGAAGAGGGTGGGAGGGCAGGGAGGAGTTGACTTCCTGGGAGGGGTGGCTGTCAGGACTTGGTACCAGGCCTGGCAGGGTGGCAAACAAGTGCATTTCCCAAATTGCTCAACTATTCCTTTAAACTGATAAATATGAGGACAGCACCTACTTGGAAAGCCAGCGGCACCAACATCTGCAAAATGACTGCGGTGAATCATTTCATAAACACACTTTACCTCCATGCAAACACTGAGTACAGAGCACAGAAAGGCGCAGCAATCTGCCTGACAAACACTGAACAAAAAAGGGAAAAAAATCACGCAGAACACTCGCCTCAAATCCCTCGCTTATTATATCAGAGGCGGAGATGAGTCCTTTTCCAGTTGTGCAAACATCCATCAGCTGCATGTGCTTTTACTCACAATCAGTGTCATCATTTATAAAATTAACTCAGCTGAGATTACAGCTGCACATTTCTCATGGCTTTACCTGCCACACGCAAGGCAAACACAGAGGCGCTGGCACGCAGAAAATTACATATGGAAACACACACGAGCCGTCCATCTAATGATAATATCTGGCAGCTCGGCCTACAGGTCCTCTTGTTTGCACAGCTGGACAGAGAAAGTGGTGTTCTAGGATTATGGCCATGTTGACGGAAATCAGACCGTCTGTCAGAGAAGGTACTGGTTCGTGCTGCCTCGGGAACGTTCAGATACGACGCAAAGACCAACAGTGTATCGTGCCGACTCAAAAGGTGCATCTGAGAGTCCATGAAAGGTAGTAAGGGACCGACCGGAGAGAGCACGACGTTACATCTTAAGACCAAAGCCCAAAGGTCCGGCAGCTTTTAGGACTATCAGAGAGCAAGAACGCAGAAAGAGCTCAAGAAAGGTGTGAGGAGCGATGTTATGACACAGCGCTGAGGATTCAAGAGGCCACAGTGTCGCCAGCGTCATGGTTTCTGTGGACCTATAGCTCAGCTCTCACACACGTGAACGTAATTATTGCAGTGTAGGCATGGGCGTGTGTATGCTGGCACCAACGTCTGTCGGGAGGGCTGATGTCCTTGGCTGCCACCCAGCTCTCTAAATAACAGTGCTATTTTCAAATAACAATGGAGCACATCGGGAACACTGGCACCAAGACACAGACAAACACTTCAGCGTTGTTTGCAGTCATTTACACTCAGGGGAAATTGCAGAGACTAACATTCACTCCCTGGAGGCTTACTGTTACCTGAACCACAAGTACCACTTCCTGCATAACTCTTACCTTCACCTAACCTTAACCGTAGGTGTGAACCCAAATCTTAAACCTGATTTTGACATATCATCACCTTTTAAGTTGATACGGTGACTTTGTTATCTCACAGTTTCTTATTTCCACGTCCAGCAATTACAGAGTAACGTGATCCTTCATCTGGACCCGGTGTCTGAGTCCACCTGATGAATCTAACACCAGTACTCCTTCTTTTTTAACTCTGGCTTTGGTCTCCACCACCTCCTGAGGGAAACATCTGGCTCTTTAGCTGCCGAATGCTCCACCATGTCCACCAGCTGGTCTCTGACTGTGTCTGTCTGCTGTTTGCTGCTGAGCAGTTGGTGGACGGTGGCTCTTTACAGCTGTTTCTCTGAACAACGCCTGCCTGTTGTGGCCGAAAACAACACCATGAGAGGGTTGATACATAAATATCAGCTGACAATATGGACGGGCCAACATGTGCTCGTGAGAACTGTGGGCTATTACTCACAAGCATGGTTAAACCAAACAACTCATCCAACAAAATAAACACCCAAAATAGAGTAAATACAGACACAGAGCCATCCAGTCAAACCTGTTCCATATTTTCTGTGTGAAGCCCTGTCACTTAAGTAGGACTTTTTTTTAACCGGATAAACAGAATTAAAAGGCAGAACGCGCCAGCAGTGCAGACCCCGCACGCATTGTTTTCTATGTGAGCCCACACACTGGTGTTGTCTTGACAAGCCTCATCGTTGGTTTGCACGTCAGCATATGCCACCAACCTGTTTCCCCATTGTTAATGTGCATAAACTGTGCAGAAAAACAGCACTTTCATCAGATTCATTCCTGCCACCGCACCCCGAAGACTTCCTCTGTCTGTGCGGTGTGTCTGGTGTGGGCTACAGGCTTCAATAAACCGGGGTCAACAGTGCAGTGCTTCACGGCGTGGCCGGTGTACGTTGCGCTTAAAGGGAAGCTATTGTTTGTAACAACTTGGGTTTAATTTTCATTGTTCTACGCTGTACTCACGTACGTAGCTGCTGAGATCTGAGAACACTGCAGCATCGCGAGAGACAGTTCAAACAGGGCAACGAAACAAAAGCTGTGGGGTGATCGACACACGTTAAACAATCAGCAGAACGTATCTGGAGGAAGTGTGTACTGTCAACATCCATCAGGCCGGGTTCATCTGGGACCTGCTGTAGTGGCTGCAGTCGCGTGCACTCATAGTGGTTCTGTGCCATGAGAACATCGTTTGCAACATTACAGGTGCACTCACGTGTGGTTTTACATCCAAACAGACTGGTAGCTAATCAGGCAAAACTGCTGGATTATTTCAAACCTGTCTGATTCCCTGGCTGCTCAGGTCGCTCTTCCCATTAGACCTGTATTTAGGTTGTTGCCATGTTTGATGGTCTTTGGTAGAGCGCTTAAGTCCTGATGTCACGTCCCTTCTAGACTCTTCTTCCTCTGGCTTCAGTGACTCGAACCAGTCTCTCATTCTGCATTTCTTTCATCGGTCTTTCTGAAAAGGGAAGCGTGTTCCTGCGGTTTACTTTGCGTGTTCAAAGACAAACTAGCTCCACTACAGCAGTGATGACCAGTAAAACCGGTGGCCAGAGCTACAAGAACAAAACCCGAGCGATGACAAAAAAAACGTACTTTTCATTTAAGTAACAGGTTTAGTCCACGGATGCGGTCCTGCTTTCAGTAGTTTGGCAAAGCGAGCACAGAACACGTCCTCAAGAGAACTGACCCGTCCTTTCTATTAAGCATGTTGGGATTTTATTCGGCAGCGAAGTCATTTAACTTCACTGTCGACCTTGTCTGAGTAAAGGTCTGTGAAGACGAGGAATCAGGCCCATTACAGGCCCATGACTCAGTGCAGCCAAGTTTTCTAAATCATCCACTGCACACACTCTGGTGTGTTTCAACATATCCTCCTTTGCGCTATATTCAAAACCACCTCGAGCTCCCTATTTACAGTTCTCATAAATACTTGTTTCGCTTCCTCCATTCCCCAATTTTCCGACCTATCTGTTTCATTCCTCATTTCTTTATTTCCCACTTTGCCTCCTTACATTTCCCACGTTCTCAGCTGCTGAGACAAAACAAGAAGTGGTTCCCTCCTTCCCTCCCCTATTATTTCTGCTTTCCGTTCCTCTGTCTCTCCTCCCCCTTCCTCCCCCTTCCTCCTCCTCTTCCCCTCCCTTCCTCGGCATCCTCTCTGCTGCCGGTTTGATAACAGGCTGTCACTAGTGTTTAAGGTTTTCTCAGGAAGTGCTGGCTGCCCCTCGAGGGTGGCAGTCCCGCTGGTGGGTGGCTGGCAGGCAGGAAAATGACAAGCGCATTTGCAGGCAAAAGGAGAAAACACACATCTCAGGAGAGAGAGGGTGACGGAGACGCGGCGGGGGGAGAGAAAAGAGCACGCCGTCTCCCCCCTTGTTTCATCTGTCCTTTGATTGGACAGTGATTGTTATATGTGGACCTCATTGCAAGCCAGTAAAGGGCAGCGGTATAAACAAATGGCGTAATTACGGGACCCCAATGTGACACGAGGGCGGCCAGACAGCGTGGGAGAAAGCCACCAGGAGGGGAGGGCTGCGCCTGTGTTATTGCATTAACTTCTTTCTGAAGCATTTGTTTTGCGTTTGACTGGTATTTGAACTGACACTGACCTAAATTCGTCCAACAGACAGACAGGCAGGCGGTGGATTGAGCTGTCAGTCCAGCAGAGAAAGGACAGAGGGTCAGTCACTGTCGGGCCCCAGCACCATCCGTCAACGCAGCGAGTTGACGGGGCATTCAGATCCTCCTAAAAGCACCTAAACGTCTGACTGCTCGTCTGCAGACGAGTCAGAGTGGCTCCAACGGTGCGCAGCTGCGGGGCCGGTGGCGATTTTCAACCGAAAGCTCCAGCTCTGCTATCGCTCTGCTCCGACCACGCTGTGTCCAGCTGCAGGAGACCCTGCTCGAATCAGCTGAATCTAATGAGGTAGCGGTGGCCTGTGCGCTGTACGATGGCGAAGGGCAAAACAGAGGCCACCGACGTAAGACACACTTCTGTGCCCACCCCCCTTCTTCACGGGAAGTAAAGTGCCATCTAGACAATCGGCCTCAAAGGAAGCTGCAGAACCTCTGTTATTTCCACAAGAAACCTGAAAGCTCAAGTCCCTCTCCCCTTCTCTGAGTCACCCCCATTACTATCATCACCACCGTCGTTGTTCCACCCCGAACATTCGCTCGTAATTTAACAAGCAACGGTGCAGTTTTACAACCGGCCAGGTGTAGTTCACCTCACGCAGGGCCGGTGGCCTCGTCCTCGGCATCACGGCCCGTCTCCGATGGGCTCACACGCTAAACACAAAAAGCAGGCAACTTTTGTGACGAGCGCATTTAAAATGCAACACGTTTACTCAGACCCCCCCCACACACACACCACCACCACCCAGCAACCGCCACCCAGCAACCGCCACCCTTCCTCTTATGTAATACAAACTATGCTCTGGCTGATTAGCTGTTACTCAACAGGCGCTGCTGTGGAGATACAGCGGCGGAGGGGAAGAGAGGCAGCCTCGCGGAAGAGACGTGAACGCGGACAGAACTGGATTCACGCACCGCGGGGAAGAAACGCCCGAGCCTCCGGAAGCCTCGGCCGGCCGCGGAGCCAGCTCCGGGCAGCGGTTGCGAGGGATCTGCGTGCAACAGTTGTCTAGTCACCTCACGCACGGCGCATCACAGCGCCGCGGGCGGGCGCGGCGCGGCGCGGCGCTGTGGGCTTCAGCCAGTTCATCTGATCACAGCTCGTCTCCATCACACCGCGCCGAGCAGAAGAAAGGTCTCCGATGCCGCACCTACCTGATATGCCTCCACCGACCACTATAACGTCGTAGGTGTTGCCGGGTGCAGTCATGGTGCCGTCTCGTCTCGTCTCGTCTCGCCTCGTCTCTGCCCTGAACGCAGGGCGCACGGAGGGGCGCATCTGTATTAAAAGCTCCGGCCAGGCCCACTCCCCGCAGACTCCGCCCACCGATAGTAGAGCGGCGCACGGCCTTGTGGACGGGGAGGATTACCGGGCGCGATGGACCGTCACGCTCCACCTGATTTGTGTGCAGCGTGGAGCAGCTCAGGACTTCGCTCAGATGGTCTGGTCCAAGGTCTCCCGTTATCAGTCAGACTGCGCGCTATTGGCCGCACGCATCTGAGGCCCCAACTTTGTCCCGCTGCTCTAATCCTTTTAAGTCCACTTAAATATTTGGCAATTAAAGCAATGTTCTCTCCGTCAAGCAAATCCCCTCAAAAACTTAATTTAAAAAGTCGACCTCAGCCTTTCTCTGTGCCAGGAAAAGCCCTTCCTCCTCCCAGCTCTGGCTCTCAGCAGCCAGGCCTGCGGATTAAAGATGGAGTTGATAAAGTAATATGAGAAATATCATCTGCATGTCTGTTGCCAAAACCAGAAGAATGAAAGAATTATTCCCGGCCCGGGAGCTGCAGCCTCTAATCCACTTCAACCCAAATATCATTCACCGTAGCCTGGGAAACCAAAGCTCTGCCATCTGATAGAAGAGGTAATGGAAGTCTCCGGCTGAATCCACACAGACAACACAGTAATTTGCTTTTAAAGATTCTACAGGCAATAACTCAAAGGCTTTGCGCTTGACAGACATGTTATTTTATGGTATGGTACCCTCCTGGGCATGGACAGGCCTCGCTTCGGTATTCTTTAGTTGCTGTTGCCCTCTTGTGGTTGGTCGCTTGCTCGGTTGGTTACAAGTGGCCGAGAGCTGATCTGTGCACATCTTTGGCCCGGTGGCGTGGACGAAGCGCGGTCACGTTGGGCCGGTTGGGGCACATCAGCCCAGGCGGGTGAGGCTTCCCAGCGTCCAGAGGGAGCAGCTCAGTTTGCGAGCTGCAGCGGGGATTGACTAGGGCCCCAAAGATGCTGAGAAATGAAAGAGAGCCTCGGGTGGAGAGTCAAACCTGTAGAGGGCCACCGCAGTCCCAGTACCCCGTCACCCAAACTCTCCGTAGAATGACCTGTCTGACGTGACAACTGACTCAGCCTCTGCCCGCCCCAGCTGACCGGGAGCTACTGACGGTGTGCTATAAGATGAGATGGATTTCCGATGCAGACTTTCAGGTGGGTTGACACTAAATGAGGGGGGCCCTAGGGGGGTCAATCCTAATCCTGATTTGATTTTATTTGTGGAAGTCCCACGCTAGCACATCCCCGTCCCTACAGGGACGAGGGCCGTGTGGACTGTGAGGCATGGGGAAGAAGGGGGGAGGTAAGAGTGTAAAGTGACGACACACACCGAGTTACCAGTTGACACCTGTACAATCTAATGTAATCCAACACAACAGCCCTGGGATGAGACCCACACGGTTTTTTAAGCATTGCTCATGGCATCAGTGGGGCTGTGTGTGTGTGTGTGTGTGTGTGTGTGTGGGGGGTTATGTGGAAACATGTGGTCCATCTTTTCCATCTTTTTTTCAGTCTCTTCTATTTATTTATTTCTCATAATTCATGTGATACATTTAAAACGAATACTCAACACTCACAAGTAAATGGCTCACATGCGCGAATGAGTTCAGTTCGTAAAGATAAGTTATCCACACATGGTTAACGCTGGCCAAGTTCATGTATGGACAGTTCTGGTCCTGACGGGGGGGGGGCTGCTTCATTTAAATCTGAGACAGATCTGTGCTATTCGTCTGTGAATGTATTACACTTCACTGCAGCACCGTGCGCCGTTCAAGTAGCCTGGCACCGGGTGAGATACAGTTCCTGTGGTCCGCGTGCTCCAACAGCATCAGATGTTATGTCAATAGGTCCCGTTTACTGGGATTTAAATGAGCTTTGTATTTACATTGTTATCCATAGCAGATTTATAATTTAAAAAAAAGTCAGGTAGAGGTTTTAATGTAAACTATGAAAGGGAAAAATTATATTTTTGTCAGGGGCCCAAACATTTCCGTCGGAGGGCCGGATTTGGCCCACAGGCCGCTGTTTGACTAACAGTGATCTGATGCACTTTTAATTTTCTGTGTAAGACTTGGACGTAAACACATCTGGGGGTCATGAAGTCCTTTAGGAGACTGGTGCTGACCCTCCTGAAGGACATCCGTCGCCCCCTGCTGGACCCCCGGCAGTTTTCCCAGCGGGTAAACAGGTCACCGGATGATGCAGTCAACATGGGACTGAACTACATCTTGAAAAACCTCACCCCCCAAAGCCACCATCGCAGAAGTCCTCCGGTCCAAACGCACCCAGCTCACTGAGACCCAGCAGTGAAACTCCCGAGGTCTGCAGACAACACAACCCGTCGCCGGCCTCATCAGAGACGGTGACGGGTCTGCGCACAGACGCTCGGCACAGCCTGGAGCTGAGCGCGCTCAGAGCTGTGGAGATAACACTGCCCCCCAGGCCACGCCTGGCAGGTTTCTGGGTTCCACAGTCTCCCAGGACCTGACAAGGGTATCCACGACAACCCAGTCATCAGAAAGGCCCAGCAGAGGATGAACTTCCTGCGCCAGCTCAGGAAGTTCCACCTGCCTCAGGAGCTGCCGACTCTCCATCGCCACCTGGTTCGGCTCGGCCACCAAACAAGACAGGAACAGACTGCAACGGAGAGTCGGGGCTGCAGAAAGGATCACTGGTGCCGGCCGGACCACCGTCCGGGACCCGTACACCTCCAGACTCGGGAAACATCACCGCAGACCCCTCACACCCTGGACACAACCCAGTTCCATCCCCTGCCCTCTGGTAACAACACAAGAGCCAGACACATCAACGGTTTCCTCCAGTCAGTCGCCTACACATCACATTTATCTTTCCCTGGTGCAGTGACGCGTGTAAATCATCCATCAACCGTTAACACAGATACGAGCAGGCTGCAAACACAGTGGACAGACACTGTACAGAACCACCTACTGTGAGTATAGAAAGTATCTTATCACATCACATCATCTATTTCAGCACTTTTTTCATCGCTTGTATCCTTGTTTACTACTTTCAGAAACTGTCTGACTTGTATTAGACATTGTATGTTGTGTCCATCTGCTGTTGACGCACACACACACACACACACACACACACACACACACACACACACACACACACACACACACACACTGTGTGTGTATTCCATTTTTAATTTTTAAAACATTTTACATAATAGTCATATGTTTATGTTTTTTTTAATCTTTTACTTAATTATAAACATTTATTTTTTATTTGATTTGATTGATTTATTTTTTAATAGTCATATGTTTGTGTTTATTTATCTCTGTGTAGATTAGTTGTCCTTGTTTTTGCTGTGTGTCCATGTGTGTCCTCCTGGACATAGTTACTGGTGCTGGGTGTAAGTACGACGAGGGACACTGGAAACCAGAGTCAAATTGCTGGTATGAGTAAATATAAGCTGATTCTAAACACATCTAAGGATGTGTGTTGAGATCCAGAGGATCTGGTCGAACCAGCAAGTGTTTCCACGTATTATATTATACATTATTTCATCTGAATATGGTTTCAATTATACCTCACCTTTGTGCATTTCATCTTTTCTGTTTGTTTTTCTATTCTGATTTTCTGAATTATCGTCAGCCCTCATCGTCTACACTTTAAATATCGACAAAACAAGCTCAGCCTCGGTGTCTTGGTATGTTGGTGTACATAAAACACATACATGAAAACAAACCAAACATTTCTCCGTATGCGGTTGAACCTCTACGTAAAACACCTTTCCATCCTCCCACAAACTGAAACCTTAGCATTTAGAAGCATTAGTTTATTCTTCTCTGTATCAACCGTCTTTTGTACACTCAAATGGTTTCCATCCCTCCATCTAACGGTTATCATCCCTCCATCTAAGGGTTATCATCCCTCCATCTTAGGGTTTCCATCCCTCCATCTAAGGGTTTCCATCCCTCCATCTAAGGGTTTCCATCCCTCCATCTAAGGGTTACCATCCCTCCATCTAAGGGTTTCTATCCCTCCATCTGAGGGTTACCATCCCTCCATCTAAGGGTTTCCATCCCTCCATCTAAGGGTTTCCATCCCTCCATCTGAGGGTTACCATCCCTCCATCTAAGGGTTTCTATTCCTCCATCTAAGGGTTTCCATCCCTCCATCTAAGGGTTTCTATTCCTCCATCTAAGGGTTTCCATCCCTCCATCTAAGGGTTTCTATCCCTCCATCTAAGGGTTACCATCCCTCCATCTAAGGGTTTCCATCCCTCCATCTAAGGGTTTCCATCCCTCCATCTAAGGGTTTCCATCCCTCCATCTAAGGGTTACCATCCCTCCATCTAAGGGTTTCCATCCCTCCATCTAAGGGTTACCATCCCTCCATCTAAGGGTTTCTATCCCTCCATCTAAGGGTTACCATCCCTCCATCTGAGGGTTACCATCCCTCCATCTAAGGGTTTCTATCCCTCCATCTGAGGGTTACCATCCCTCCATCTAAGGGTTTCCATCCCTCCATCTGAGGGTTATCATCCCTCCATCTAAGAGTTTCCATCCCTCCATCTAACGGTTTCTATCCATCTATAACGTTAGTAGAAGGTGCTGCTACATTATCAAATCCCAAGCGCGCCACTTTGTAAACTATGAAACATAATAAAGACTCATGCACTTACTTGCTGTGACTTGTTTGGTCTGTTTTAGCAGTTACAGCGTTAAAGTCTCGATCAGGTGATGGAGGCCGACGGCAGGTCACGTCGGCCGTTGAGACAATGACGCAGAGGGTGGGGGAAAGGTGAGGGAACGTACGAGGCACGAGACGGACGGCGCAGGCGTCTCCGTGACAATGTGTGTGTGTGGGGGGGGCGAAGTTTCGGGAGCAACGCGAGAACACGCTGTTTCCCCTTTCTCCAAAAGGTGTCGGAGTTAGGTTTTCATCCGAGACTCAGCAGGACACGAAACGCACGACGGAGCACACAGAGGTCGGCGCGTGTGGGGAGCGTTGTACTCTACCCGTCCTGCTTTTTACTCCCGCACCGAGCGGGGACCACGAGGTTGCACTGACCCCGGCGCGCAGGCGTGGGGCTTGTCAGCAGAGGGCAGCAGTGGCCCGGGCTGAGCGCGTCGGGCCTCGGAGGAAGTGTTTCTTCTGCTCTCGGCTGGGATTAAGAATCTTCTGGCTAAATAGAGACGCGTTGATGACTGAAAATGAAACAAAATTAAAAAAAAAAAAAAAACAAGATACCAAACAGCAGCATTTCCCTGAAAAGTAAAAAAAAAACAAACAAAAAAACACAAAAAGTCAAGTTTAAAGAAGGGAAATGTGTATAAATGGTGTAAATCAAGTATTTCTATGTGGTCACTGAGGTCCATAAAAACACTTTCCAGTAGAACGGTTGGCACAACACAAATTAAGAGCTACATTTTCCTAAGCCCTGACCCGGGACGTGCATGTTACCCAGTCCACTGCTGCGAGCTCATATTCCCACTTGCCTCTTGCAGCGTGACGCATTTGTAACTTTCCCGATTTCTCTCTGTTGGTCGTTTTTAACATCTGCAGCTCTGATGCACCTCGTGCATCTCTGTACAGTTTAATAAATAACTGGTACCCTGCACTTCCTTTCCTGCCTTACAACCCTTTACTTTAAGCAACTCAGCCTTTATAATCAGTGTAGAAATATTTAATAAACGCTTTAATACACACTACGGTGTCGTCGTGCGCTGCGCCATAAGTGGACCCTGCTGCATGAACAGATATTGAATAATAACATGGTAAAACGCGGTTGTAATAGTAGAAACTATGTCCGGGAGAAGTCATAATTAAAACATGCGGCTGGGGATGTTAACGCAGAGGAAAATAATCCCTCGGTTTGGCTAATCCAGACTGATTAATCAACTTCAGTAGATGTGGTTCCAGAAATCCGGGACTGCGGACTTGACCATCCCGCTCCGGGATCTTGAAATGGCCTTTATGACCAGGAGGACTGATCCCGGCGAGGAAACCCGGTTTTTTAATGCTCGCCTGAAAACCTAACGGGATAACGGCCCAACGGTCGTTATCCCGTTCATACTCTCCCAGTAAACTATGTGCCGACAGCCCAAGACAAAAGGCGGGCGCTGAGTTGGTTGATTGTCAGCCACAGGCACGCGGCCGCTGTCCTGGTTTCACGTCCGGCATTTTTAATGGAATGAGAGTTTCACCTATAGGATGGTGCAGTCCAATAAAATGCTACGGTTTTTTTGTTTTGCTTGGTTTTTATTAAAGGCCCTGGATGGTTATGATTAGGATCAAGGATGAATAAATGCGTGTGTGTGTGTGTGTGTGTGTGTGTGTGATGTCTGCTGATGTGAGGGGTGCCTGCCTGCCTGCCTCACACCTGGAAACAGACTGAGGTGAAGACCGGTATCTGACGAATGATAGTTTGGCTTCTTTAATTAGAAAGTCTCCTTCGTGTCTCTCTAATGGGACACGGCTTGACAGCCATCATCTTGCCCCTCTGTCATCCTGTCACGCTGGTTCCCCAAATAATTACACCTCCTGCTTCATGTCACAAAATGCCTCCTCTCCCCTAGTGTGTGTGTGTGTGTGTGTGTGTGTGTGTGTGTGTGTGTGTGTGTGTGTGTGTGTGTGTGTGTGTTGATAAAGGAGCGACACAGTGAGAGGAGACAGCCGAGAAAGGCAGATTAATCTCCGGAGTCGAGGAGGAGGAGGAGGGGGGCGCACATTTATTAGGCTCACGCGTGAAGCGGCCGGCCGCGCTGTCAGTCGAGGGCGGGACTGAAGCGTCCACAGACCGGAACGGCGTGTTGTGCTGTCCCGCAGGGGAGGGGCGTCCCAGCTCTGAACCCAACATCGAGGCACCGTGGAGGCCGCGCAGCGTCTCTACCGCAAGTCGTAGAGCTCTGCACATCTGGCTGTGCTGAATCAACACGATACGCTTCTTGATTAAGCCACAGATTTGAGGTTTTATTCTCCCTTGGAGTCGCGGCGCGGGGGCGGGCGGCTTCCCTGGGGCCGGTGGGATTCAGTGGAGACTCCAGCAGGAAGGGTCAGTCTCGTCTCTCTGGCCATCCTGCCAACCCCCAGTTCTCTTTAAGACTCGTCCATGTTTACTTCATTCACGTTCGCCTTTGTAGCACTGCACCAAACAGCCTTTGGTGCACTGGGACTAACAGGCTGGTTTCCAGTAAAGGATACAAGATGGCCCTGATTTCAGGAGGAACTGCTCACCTACTTCACGTCTACCTTTTTGGCTGGTATTACAATCTAAAACTCCCTGGAGGCAAAGAAATGCCGCAAAGATTACACGTGTTTTTAAATAGCAGCTGTATACCTATTTGTGAACAAGTGAGAACTTGAACATATTCAAATTCAATCTATTTACATTTTGTATTTATGTGTCAGTAGCAGTTCTGTTTTGCAGTTCCTGTGCTAGATTTAAACTGCCTCCGTGTGCACAGTGGGCTCACAGGAAGCAGTGCGTGCATGTAACCTGGTATTATCGTTTTCAATCCGATCCCACTGATGTCAGCCTCGCTGCTCGCCGGTCGCTCTCCTGCAGCCGTACCGCAGCTGCTTGAAGTTCCCGCTGGTCCAAACTGAGAGGTTCACGCCGTTGCCGCTGATACGACCGATCGCGTTGGAGCATTTCACTCTGAAAACCTGTATTTACGTGGCCTGAAGACCTTCTTTGAAAATTCCTGGGGTTCCCGGTAACCTCTCGCTTTTTTGTCCTGGGATTATGTGACCGACAGGATTTTGTCCTGATAGGACAAAGGTCCGATTGATGGATCGTCCTCGGTGCCCGGATGTTCAAGTTTGAATTTTTCACCTTGGATTTTGGCGTCTGGATGTAACCGATCTAGTTTAAAGCAACCGGATTTTTTTAAAAATCTCGCCTTAAATTTTAGATCAGAATTGAACTGAACTGAATCGGAGCAGCTTTGACCATCGGACGCTCGAATTACGTATGTGAATTTGTGCAGGACCTGAAATAACCTTCTGGAAAATGTCAAAAAAGTCAGACAGATGGGTTTCAAAGTAAAATACTTCAACACTATAAACTCAGAGAGAAAGGTTATCAGTTGCCCATAGAATTCAAATTACTCCGGTGTTTATTTGCGTCCATAGAAGCCCCGATTATCGATATGACCGAAATGTGTGCGGTGTTAGAAAATTGGAGTTTTTATAAAAGAAGAAACCACAATCGAAACAATGGGACTCAGTTCTTCATTTTTCTCTTCAGGCAAACTGACCGCAAGTTCTGATGTTTGAGCCCGGCACACCCAGAGTGAATCGTTTGTGGGTCTGAAGTTCCGTATTCGTCATGGCGGACGACGAGGACATCGTGCGCAGGCTCACAGACGTATGCAGAGCAACCGTAGCAATTTTTCTGACGAGGCTGTTTCCTCCAACTCAAAACACTGGACATGTCATAGGTAACGATACACGACAGGCAAAAGCGGCGGTTTCATGACAGAAGCTACAGTTTCAATAATGTTGACAGGAACGTCACAAAGATTCAAATACAACAGTTTACACTTCAAATGAGCACTGATGGTCTGTCGACAGTCCTCAGCACCACCCACAGGCCGGCCAGACCTCTATCCTCCGTCTGCTGTCACCCTCGGGCCTCCTTTTCACGCCGCCCGCCACTACATTTTTACAGTTCGCGTGACGAGCTCTCCTCTCCGCGTTGGTCGCGTTTTACGCAGCTAGATGAAAGTCTGCAGGGAGTGTGTAAAATATGCTTGGGTGAACAAGCACGGCGCAGGTGCCCCTCTTTAGACCCCGCCACACGTCTGGGCTCGCGTGGACCCGCTGGTTCTCACCGAGCCTCGTCTTTTCCCCATCCCGCTTTTAAACGAAGCGTGTTGTTTTGTTGTCTAATGCGTGGTGGAGTTTTTATGGCGCCGGAGGCAGCCTGTTACAGCTATATGTAATAAGCTCTCATGCCGTGGTTTGTGAGCCTGTATGTTATGAATTATGGCCTGTAATGAGAGCAGTGTGTCTGTGCAGTGAGGAGGGTCTCCAGCTAGCCCGTGGGAGCAGCAGTTTGTGGTGTTTGGCCTTGTGTGCTGAAATATGCTTCTTGTTTATGATTTATGCTGTTCAAACGCGAATAATGGAGAGAAATTGTACGTTCTGTCTGAGTCCCGAGGGCCGCAGGCCAATTTTAAGGCCTACGTGAGCGTTGTACCAATGCTCCAAACTATCACTCCCAAGATAACAACGAGCAGCTCGGGCTGCCGTCCCCTGGGGCGATTTTCTGATCCAATAATGACAGGAACGATCTGGATAGCTTTAGGTTAAGGTCCGAGGCCAAGGAAAAATGCTGGGTCTTGAGAGTCTTGAGGGTTTGGGAGGGTGCCGTTCCCTGCTCAGCTGCACTCCTCGCAGTTGCAGGCTAGGATGTATCTGTATGTGGCCGTGATGCGAGTCCCGCCGCTGCAGCGCAGCCGCACCGCCTTCAGCTTGGAGGTGTGCGGCCGGCAGCAGGAGCAGGTGCTCTTGAAGGGCTGCTTGAGCACGGAGCTGAAGGAGATGAGGGGGTCAGAGCGGGTCGTGTGGCTGCAGTGGCCCTCGCAGCGCGCCAGCAGCACCATCTGGAACACAGAGTCAAGAAAGCACAGATAAGTCATTCACACAGGTTTGTCGTGACCTTCAGGCTCCGTCAGGGATGAGAAGGGGGGGTGTCTCTGGGTACAATGAGGCAGTGTTTGAGTCTGGTCTGAGAGTGAGCCGTCTGTTTGGGCTCAGAATGTCTCCTACGTCTCCCAGCCTCGGCCTTGCACCTGCAAACCGTGAGATAGCAACGGGAGCAGTCCCACATTCCTACACCTGCTGCAGCGCAGAGCTCGGGGTCACGCGCCGCCAAGTCCACTTTCTTTCCACCCAGAGCGATCGAATGTACTGTAGCCCGTGGAAACAAAACCACCGTGTCAAGCTTCCCCCGAGTCCGATCAGCCAGCTCTCACGCGCGCTCACACATGCTTGAACATACAAAACGCTGGCCTTATTAGTGTTGTGACTGCCTGACCGGCATTCCTCTGTGGGTCACTACATTCCTGTCACCTCCCTAAACAGACTCCTGTGTCACGTCCTTCCGTCAGCTGCTGTGTGTCGCCACCCGTGTACCGCTTTGACAAAAGCCTGTCTGGGGCCATGGCAGGGTGGCACACACACACGCACACACAGACATCGGGAGTGTTGTCGCCACTTTAAGACCATTCGTCTTTGTACCAGCCGAGGATCAGGCCGTCAAACAGCAACAATTCCTCCTCTGTGACGCCCCTCTCCCTCTCTGCTTGCCTCCTGTCCGTCGCCACCTTTCCCGCTCCTCCTTACGTTCATGACTGAATCAAAAGAAAGACACGGTGGATGCTCATTCACCCCTTCACGTGTTTACCAAGCCACTCGTAGTGATGGAGAGGAGCTCGCTAGCGGCGTCATCCGAAGCGGGATGCCGCAGAGAAAAGTGGAGGCGCAGGGGGAGCGGAGTACTGGAGCGGGAGGAGTGTTGCGCGTGTCGGATTCCCGGGGAACGGGTTCTTTTGATGCATAGACGAATGTGAGGTGAGTGACAGCTGGAGCACCGGATGAGCAAGAAATTGTCCCGGTGGAAGTGACGTGAGAAAACAAAAACGTAATAAAACCGAGCAGGACTGTGGGAAACAACGTCCCATCACTGAGATCAACCCCCTGTTTTCCCTGCTAATGGCAGGCGGAGGTGAGAGATTTTGTTTTGCGGGAACCTGTAACTTAAAACAGTTCCCTCTCAGACTGTGGGTTGGCTCTGGATGAATTTAACAAAAGTGGCCCAATGTTTCAGTTTTGACCACAACGACCAAACGCACTGACAAGAACTGGAACAGTTTATCAATTAGCATGGTAGGGTGACCTTAACAAGGCACCCTACCAAGCTGAAAACCTTCTGTGGGCCTCCACTGACCCCCAGTCCACAGACCTCTGTTCCCAGTAAGTCTCGCAACCAGTTCTCCTGTGCTGAAGCAATCACTCAATATATCTTCAAATAATAACAATAATAATAATAATAATAATAATAATAATAATAATAATAATAAAGGTCTTAAAACGACTCGACACAGGGCCCCTCCGTAAAACAGGGCCAGTTGATTATCTAATAATACAGGACCCACTTTAGTTGATATTATACTTCAATGGTGCAAAAACACATTTGTAACTAATCAAAATGCCAAAACCAGCGGCTTCCGGGGCCTCTCAGGGTCTGGAGCCCCTGGGCGGCTGGTAATCCAGCCTTGCCAATGAGTCAGTCGACAGAAAATTACTCTGAAAGTTTTGATAATCGAGTAATGACTTGAGTCATTTACCAAACATTCTCTGTTTTTCCAGCCTCTCAACTGGGAGAATCTGTTGTTTTTCTCTGTTTCATGTCATTTTTCATTTTATTTTCACATCTTTGCGTTTCGGACAGTCGGCCAGATGAAACAACAATTTTATTGACTAAAAAAATAGCTGAAAAATCAACAGTGAATCATGATAATCACGACAATAACTGCAATAATAGTCGTTGGTTGCAGCCTTGATTCTGAATTTGTTGAGCATGAAAGTTCTTCATTGACCTTGAAACTAGGAGTTTGACAAAAAGAAAAGAAAATGAGAGGTTGGTTCAGAGATGTTGGGCCATCTCCATGTCAACTCAGCAAACTCCATCTGCCGATGCAGAACTACCTGGACCTCGATCGAGCTCTGATTCACGCTCCTGGCTACTGTCCCCATACGAACAGCCACAGGGGCTTGCGGGTCTCACGGTGTTTTTACAGTGTTTTCTGGACATTCCTCACGGCAAACTCACAGAAAAAGTGATTTAGTTTACACAAAGCTACAATTAAAGCCCCGGCGCGCTGTCAGTTTGCTGCACATCAGTGTTTTGGCTCGGCGCGCTTCAGAGATGTTTGTGTTATATGTTCCTTCAGATTAATGAACGCTAGGACCCACCCTCAGAGTGGCTGTTGTCCTTTTGGATCCTGTACTGTGTAAACCGTATGTGGGCTTATTGTCACCGATTTATAGGACGTGTCTGACGACGGCCGCTGTGCTGAAACGAAGCTGCTCCATACATGAACAAGTGCTGACACCTGTGAGGGAGTAGATCTTTCATACTTGGACTCTTGGCTAACTCTCCTACGTCTGTGCTCGGGTAGGCGAAGGCCACTTTTCTCAACAACGAAGCTGAAACATTCACAACCGTCGGCCGCGACATAAACTGAAGCCTCCGATATCCTGACGTAGTCACTAGTGTGGGTCAAGCCCTCCGCCCTCGGCAATTCCCACAATGTGACTCAGTAACATCTGTCTTTACGCCCCCTTGCCTCCTAAATGCTCACCTCTTTCAACCCCCTCCTTCTCAAGCCCAGGGTAAGACGACTCTGATGACGCATTAAAAAAGAGCAGAGTTGCAGGAATATTCTCAAAATATCGCAAAAAAAGTTTGTACGCTTGGCTGAGGTGGAAAAGTTGGTGTACAAACGTGGTTTGGTTTAATGGCACCCAACTGGAAAATTAGCGCCACCTACTGTTTCTGTCTCAACGGTAGCGGATGGAAACGAGTATTAGTTTGCACTTTCTTTTGCGGATTTTCTCGAAATTCGGCTGAAGCCTGCCGTTCGTTTAGGACGGAAACCCACTTCCAGGCTGGTTAATACTCCTCGAGACGAGTTAACTGAGCTCCGTGCGTAAAATTAGCGGAGTGTCCTTGGAAGTTCGAATTTACAGTGGAGGAGAATGCAGATCCAGAACCCTCCTCTGCACCGGGGCAGCAGATCACCTTCAGTTCAATGTTCATCCCTCCTCCTCCACCCACACATCGCCCAACAAACACCCGCTTACACACACACACACACACACACACACACACACACACACACACACACACACACACACACACACACACACACACGGACAGTGAGAAAGTCATTATGCAGGTGAACTTTGGGTGAACTTGTACAGACTGAGGTGTAGAACAGTTGCTCTGCCAGGCTTCCCGTCAGTTCTCCATGCACTGTAATAGAAAGCCCAGCCCATGCTGTGAGTGTGCTCGGCCCTGCTTTGCCTGAGCTGAGCTGCGGTTTGAACACCTGCTCCATGCACTCAGTCAGAAAGTAAAAAAAAAAAAGGACCCAAGAACTGATCACTCACGCAAAAAGAACAACTGCACCTGTGCACAACAAAAGGAAAGTGAGAAAAGCGACGGCCCCTTTTCACAACAGCATTCACGTGTTTGGCACGACTCAGTGGATCATCTGTCTCTTCGCACAAAGTTGTTATCTCTAAGTTCCCTGACGCTTCAGAAAGGAACAGAACGAGCACCGCGCCTCCACATCATCAGCTAACTCTCTGCTTTTCCTTTTCCCTCTCCAGCCCATCTCTCTCCCTTCGGCCCCCGGCGGAGGCGACGGAGAGCAGGCCGACAGGGGGACGTCCACCTCGGCCGAAGCCGAGTCCCCGCTGAGAGTGTGTCTGCAGCGTGGCCCGCGGCCAGAACCACACACACGCAGACGTATACACAGGCCCCGGGAAACTAAGCGCGGCTCGTCTGAGTGATGGAGCGACGGAGATAAAGAAAAGAGAGCAAAAGAAAGAAACACTGCACCGGCCAAATGGAGGAGGCTTTCGAGGGGCAATAAGAGTAATAATAGTGGAGGGAGAGAAATGTGTGTGAGATAAATGACTCTTAAGTTAGTGTTGGGGGATTTTTTGGCCAGTGCTTGTGGGTTTTCTTTGCGTCTCTGGGGCTTGGTTTGGAACAAATTGTTTCTCTGATATTTGTAACAAATTACTTCATTTATCAGAACTGTCCGTGTTACCTCAAACAGCTTGTTACCAAATATGAGTGGGTGACCATAATAGAGCAGACCGGCCTACAGGGCGTATGTGTGTGTGTGTGTGTGTGCGTGTGCAGGTCTGTTTCTGCCTCACCTTGGAGTTGCACTTGTAAATCGGGTGTGTGATGGTCTCCACAAAGTGGTGCCTCATGCATCGCTCCGGGTCAGAGTCTCCCAGGTGTGGGTGTCCGTTGTCACTGGCCTTGTTGCTGCTGGCGGACTGGACCAGGCCCAGCAGGGGGCAGCACATCAGGACCAGCAGCAGGCCAGAGGGGGGGCCCCCAGAGATTGACGGTTTCATGATCGGGCCACCCCGAGGCTCTCAATCCTCACGGGACGTCCAACACGTCACGTCGTCTCTGGCTTTATCTGTGTTTCGTTCTGCTTCTCTTTCTCGCAGTTCTTCAGCCCCTGTCGTACTTCAGGGTCCTGCGATGGGGTGTGTCTTTGTTTCTGTCTTGTTTTGGCTAGTACAGTGGAGGCTCAGGGTCAGCAAGCTGTAGGGAGAAAGGTAGCGGGAGGGTTGCCTTGTCGGGCCGCTCCATCCCCCACGGTCTGGATCCACCACAGTCTGAAAGGAGAAAACAAACGAGAAGCCGTCGGTGGAAACACGAAGAGATCAACCCGAGGAAAAAACCAAACCGTGTGCGTAGACTGTATGTTTTGTGTATTAGTCCCTTTTGTATCCAAGGGAACTACTGTAAATGCTGTAAAAGATCACACACTCCCCTTTAGTGGGTGACGCTACCCCCAGAGCTCATAGATATTTTTGCCATTTTTTGCGACTGTTTGATTCGGCGTGCGGGTCTCCGGACCTGGCTGCCCCTGCACACCGACGGCCTGCACGCACATGTAGACACATAAGTCCTAGTGCTTTTTATCACAGAGGAGCAGGGGTTAAAGTGGGCCGGGGCGTTCTGGCACCTTCGATTAACAAGTACATAAATCTCAGTGTCCCAACAGAGAGCGAGGGGGACGAGCAGACGCACAGACAGAGGCCGGACAGAACAACATCACACGAGGCGGCGGAGGACGCCACGCCCCGCTTATCCAGGGACACATGAAGAGCTTTACCTTATAAATTCATGAGGTTATTATACAGATCGGAGCAGTGCGTGATTAGGAGAGAGCAGAGGAGCAGAATCGCCTGTTCCGCTCGTGAGAAATGCGCTTCTGGTGTTAACAGCCAGGCAAATCCTCGCGAGACGCAGAGTCGGACCGGCCCTCGAATCCTCGGGTCCCCCCCACCTGCCAAATCCCACTTTAACCCCTGCAGAGGAGAAACTCGAGCCACGCACAAACAGCCTGCAGCCAGGCCCTTTCCTCTCCCCAGGAAGGGCTCTTTCATTAAAACAAATTGCTCTTTCAAAAGGCCCTCTCATGACTGCAAACCCTCTGCCAGTCCTGCAGCATATTTTTACATGTATTTATGTAGTTTTTTTTTCTTTTTCCAGCTTCATAGTTTTATTGTCCTCCTGACAACAGGGTTCGTGTTAAGAGGGAGTTTGGGGCTGGCCGAGGGAGGTTTTCTAACAGGCAATGTGTTGTGAATTAGGCGGAGGCGTGTGTACATGTGGGGTCAGCGAGCGAGGAGGGAGCGCAATGATCGAGGTTTATAGTTCAAGATTTTTTTGAATTATCACGATTTCAACCCAGTCTATCTAAAAACAGGTAGAAAGGTTCTTGAGGTTGGGATGTCTGTAAATGGATCCACATCCAAAGGTTTTGTCTCGGGTGGCTGAACTTTTGCGTTTACGCACACGGCCGCTGAAGCTGTGCCATAGCTTATGCGTGTCTCAAAAAATGTAACAAACTAACCTGAAACTTAAGAAAGAAAAGTCTTGGGTTCTTTAGACTTTAGTATTGCATAGATTGGTGTCTAGCAAACATCTGTAGCTTCGGAAGATTACAGTGTGAGGGGGGGGGCAGAACACTGTGACTGCCAATCCTTTGTAAACGTAGGTCCTGCTTTGTTTTGTTCATACATGGAGAAATGTGGGTTTTTTTCAGAGTCAGTATTCATGCAGTTTAGAATGGACGGGAAATGTCAGCTCACGCTAACCTAGCTGACGTGTTTTGGTCATGTAGTGTGATGTTGTTGGTATAATGTTTTGTAATCTAAGGTTTATTGTCTTATCCATTCGAAATGCAATATAAAATCTTTCCAGGTTACGTCACTATTAAACAGCATTTAATCAAGTACCAGGGCAGGTGTGTTGACCATACTACACAGGTTACTCCTCGCCGTAAACGGATCATGTGTTAAAAAGCCACTGTCGGCTCTCGGCCATCGGGTTCAGTCGGGGACTTAACAGTTACACCAGGCGGGTAATGGCTGTAAATATTTAGGGACGACTAATCTCCAGGTAGCAACTGTTCAGAGAGGTTGGTTCTTCTATTCTGTAGCTGATAGGTGCTTCTTTTATAACTAAGTTAGGGAGGGCTAGTGCAACCGGCTCCTAATCTGTACGCGTCGACTGTTTTTTTTTACGTTAATGTAACAGTTGGTGCACGCATGGGTGTGGTAGTGGAGGGGAAAGGGACCCTAAGTACCCAGGGCCCCAGCATGGGGAGGGCCATCAGAAAGCCTTGGATTCAAAGTTTGCGATTTTGACATTTTACGTTATTAGCATTACTACAGTGAACTACAGTATTACTGTTGGCCGAGTAAATTTCACAGACTATTTCTAGTATCTGAAACAATATAGCAGCCTCATTTATTTAACATTACTCCCTGCATTAAGACCAGTTAGTCAGTTTGAGAGTAGTAGCAGGTTCCGATCCTTTATTTGTAGTGTTAGTACTGGGGCCAGGGTTTATTATAGTGCTTTTACGTTGCAACAGGCCGAGCTAGAACCTGTTAGAAGCATATTCACCGTAATTCTGCAAATAAAAAACGGTTACAATGAAGTCCTATTTTTTTGATGTTGTTGTGAGAAATACAGTAATACAGTAATCGTCTCTCAGTGTAGGGCCCAGCGTAAGACAATGAATGTTTTAAAAGGGGAGAGGGGCCGACTGAGGAGCCCAGGTTTTTGTGCTACACCACGGGGTGCGTGAGAAGCCGGTGGCCTCGGTCGCTGAGTTGCTGGGGCAGTAAAGACACCCCTGAGCAGGAGCGTCTGTCGTAGTGAGAGCAGAGGAAATTAACAAAGTTTTGCATCCTAGCACAGCTCCCACTTTAGCATCCATCTTCTTTGCTGTACAACTCGACTACAATTTTTATTTTCTTTATACAACCCGCCCCCCCCCGTCCCCCCTCCCTCCGTCTTCACCCCCCTCCTCCCCATTCCAACCCCTGTGTTTTTCTGTCTAAGGGGAATCATTTAACCTTAACATTCCTCTTGAGAGAAATAGAAGTATCATTTGGCCTGTTAAAATAAATACTCCCCGAGATGTTTCATTGGCCTGTCGAACATGTGCTCTAGGGTTTACATAGCAGACGGCCCAGTCTCCTCGTAGCAGCGGGCTGCCTTATACAGCCAGCGCCCCCTCGGCACCTCCGGCCCTGCCCAGCCGTACCTGACCACCGGTATCCCCATGTCAGCTGCTGGTATCACAATCAGCATCATTAGTTGCTGGTCTTAGGCATCACACACTCATCCAGGATAGCGTCATTTAATGGACGAAATCAGTGTGAGGTTTCCTACGCACGGCAGAGGGAAGAAGGGCGAGCAGAGACGTGGCTGGATTAACCTGTGAGAAACCCTCACCTACCGGCCTCTGTGCATTGTGCATGTGCCCCGTGGTTCCCATCAGGCGCAGGTCATACCCCAGACTACACAGGGCAGCTTCGCGACATGCCCAGTTTTAAAGCTGCTACGATCAATGTTTTATCATAACAACTGATTAAATTACTTTGTCTAATGTAAAAGGGTTCACTCATAGTTATGAACCGAGATAATTACTGGACTCTGTAGTTCCCCCTGTCTCTACAGAGAATTTCAGCTTCTTTCAGCTTGTTGTTTTAGTTTTACGGCCCACAACTTTGCTGTTCTGGTTTGCTCTCACCGCTCTCTTAGCGTTGTTTTTGGCCGCAGCAGGCAGCTGTTTCCAGAGAAACACTTCTCAGAAGCCACTGTCCACTACCTGCTCAGCAACAAACAGCAGACAGACTCAGTCGGAGAGCAGCTGGTGAACATAGCGGAGCATTCTGCAGCTAAAGAGCCAGATATTTCCCCCAGGAGCTGGAGGAGACAAAGCAGAAAAGAGAAGAGCTAAAAGGAGGTTACCGTAAATGTGAATCCGAATGAGTGTTTATGGTGCCATGTCAGCTTAAAAGGTGATGATATGTCAATGCCGTGCTCACAGCTTGTTGCAGATTCCCCAGAGAGGCCAAACAAACTGATATTGTACAAAACTGGTGCAAATTCCTCATCCAATCCTCTACTAATCAAAGTACCAAAACCAGTTTACATGCGGTGAACTCGGGGATTTCAGGGCCCCAGGGTAGCTGCCAACTTCTCCCCGTTGCGAATTCAGGCCTGCAATGAGGAACAGCCGATGTATTGTAGCATCTCGTAAACCCAGTAAAAGGGATTTATAGGGTGAAAACATGTTAAATCAATTCAGATCAAACATGATACTGCAACTGTATTTATGGTCACAAAAAAAAAAACATTTCCAGAATTTCCTTGTAAATCACAAATAAATCATAAAATAGTTTTTATTTAACAGACAAAACAGGTCCTGGACCTACAGTGAAGTAAAGAGAACAGAGATAACAACCGGAGTAATCCACCTAGTAAATGCCAGGACAGGCCAAATAAACTTCACTCTACCCCAGCTGTTGTTACTGCGGTCGTCAGCCAGCTCTGTCCTCTCTGATTAACAATTAGCTGAGCAGCAAAGCGGTGATTTTCTGTTGATTGGCGTCTGCCTGTTACGCAGCCAGCTAAGGCAGCTCTGCTGTAACTGCATTGCTATGCAAACAGGGACATCACTCACTACAAGGGGACTACACATCACGTTAGTGTCTCTTTTGGCGACGGACGCCTAACCTTTGAAAGGTGGTGATTCAGTACATAGCTATGAAAGGCAGTTGGCTCAGATAATGGAGCTTTTAGGATGATATATGGAGATATCTGAGTGGGTGAGTTCATTATTGCGCTGTGAGTGTGCAAACTGAGTGCTTATCCGTGTTTGCGATGCCTGGCCGCACTGTAGGTTGAGGCAGACGTAGAAAAGGTCAGGAGGTTTTGGGCGGTATCAGGGCTAGGGGTGTCCTCCTCTCCTCCAGCTCACCCACACCTGCCCTGGACTCAGATTTATAGCGCCCTGGGTGTTCACAAAGAGCAGCTGGAACCCCCTGCCCCCCCTCCGCCCCCCACCCCTTCTCGTCCACGTATAATGACGGCGAACCCCAGACCGTTACGGTCCATATCTTTCTTGGATCTATCGTTTGGAATCAACCCCATCATCCACTCAAACCGAGCTTCTCTTTCTGATATAATTGCAAAAACAAATCCCCATTGTGTTCCACTTTAAAGTGCGCCCTTCTTCCTCTACTTTTATCCTCCCAAAACCTGTCCTTCAGTTTTTCTTTTTCCATCACTTCCTTTTTTATCCCCAAGAAAGGTAAAGCATTTGTACCCATCTGCTGTAATAATGAGGTTTTGGATCAAAAGCCGCCATGTCACCTTGGGCCTTTACTGTTTTCATTATAAAGAGCAGCTATGCTGGCGGCAGAGGTCCGCGGAATACAACCAGTCATTAGTTCTAAATTTACCCATGAAACTGCAGATGGATTAAAGTAAACCGTTTCTCTTGATGAATATTGTAGAAAAACTGTTGCAAGGTCAGGCTTCATCCAGTAAACCTCCCCCAAGAAAGTCACATTTTCCATTTGACGAAGTGAGGTCTTTTTTTGGAAGGCAAGGCCACCTTATCTCTGTTAAAATGCATTCAGATACATATGAGTTTGAGCAATAGTATGCAGTCTGGGACAGGAAACGGAGTGAGGTCATGGTTAAGGTTTTAGGTGCATCTAGCCTGAGTCCAGGATCTCAGTTCTATCATTGTAAAGCCCCTGCTCTGCCATGAGTGAGAGCAATCCATGTTCAGAGCTCGGTGGAGTGGGAAAACTGTGCTTGTGGTGAAACGGTAGAAAACAGAGGCCACACTGTTTCTGCTTCAAGTGGGTAAAGGGATATTTTGTTCTAACAAGAAAGGAGGGGAGAGTGGGTTCTGTTCTGCCTGGGGAAGAGGGGAGACATCCAGAATTAGCCATCAAATCCTTGCCAAGTTTGAAGCGCGTCCAAAACAAGTAGTCTGGAGTAGTGGCTTCATTATTGGAGAGGGGGGGGTGGTGGTTCTACAGTGATTTTATGTGTGGACAGCCCATAAAAGACAAGACCCTGGACCAATAGAGGCAAGATTCAACGAGAGCCGCAACTCAAATATTTTTGTATTATTGTTAATTACACGCTTTCACACGGCACCCGTGCACTTTACCAAAATAACGATGGCAGGTTTATCACCTGAAATTGGTACTAGTGGCTTTTTTTTAGTTTTTATTTTTTTTAAAAGGGTCCTTGATTTTAGACAGAGGCAGGCGAAAGCAGCCTCTCAACTCTAGACAAGCGACTGTCGACTCTGCCGGCTGAACTGACAAATGTCGCTCGCAACCTGAGCTCCAGCTGACTTGTATCAAGACAAGGATCGACGTTTCGGCTCTAGATTCAACCTAGACATCCACCCCGTTTGGGCTACCAGGGGAGGTGGCATTGCTACATCAGTCAGTAGAGTCTGTCCACTGGCTCAGCTTTTTCCGAGGCAAAGTATGACTTAAATAATGTGTCACAACAACCCAGAAAACCTAAAGCATTCTCCTTCGCTCTTTAACTGACCAAGGTGGAATTCCCGGTAGTCAAAAACTTACTGGAGAGCCAAAGACGGAGGCCCACAGGCCAATGAAATTATTAAATAGCATGTATTATATGTAACTACACACTTAATAAGACCAATCTCTAGTTCTGCATTTACTGCTTATTAAAAGACATATCGTATGTCATAGAGTAAATCAAATTTTCTTTAAGAAGGGTCCAGTATCTGCAAAAAGATCCACTCTGGGTTAAGAAAATCCGGGGAGCCAAACCACATAACCACAACACAATCCCTCGTTACCCTCCTAACATGCCACAATCCATCTGGTTTTAAGCTTTAGGACTTTGGGAGTCATGAGATGGTGTTTCCGAGATTAAGGACTGCAGATATTGTGATGTCTCTCTTAGAGGCTGAAATATGCCTTCTGCCTTCTCACACACACACACACACACACACACACACTGAAATCCTTTACTTAAGCAAAACCAATATAGCCGTGTAAAAATAAAAGTCCTGCATGAAAAATCCCACTTAAGTAAAACACACATACGTAAGTATTAGCAACAGAATGTAGTTAAAGCATTAAAGTAAAAGTACTGGTTTGGTCCATCTGACAGAGCAATTATTATACTTGACATCTTTAAATGATTAATACATATTACTGTTGTAGCTGCTGGACGTGGAGCTGGTTTGAACAACTTCATATACAGTTTTAAAAAATCCCGGGTCACCAGATGAATCTGAGGGGTCGTGAGATAATTCATGGTAGAGGAAAGAAGAAAAAAAAAAACAGAGTTCTGACACAAAGAACTGTTTTCAGTTTTCAGACTTTTTTCTCTAATCTTTGATTTTTGCTGAGATATTGGATCATTTACACATTTATTGAAATGAAACCATGTGAGAAGTTTAGAGGGAAAAACCACTTTTTGGTGGAGCTGTCAACAGCTCACAGACATCTGAAATGCGACCCAGACTACACAAGTCAGAAGCCAAAAAGGTTGGACACCACCGGTTTGATCTTTAACAATGTGCTGTATTTTAAAACCTTGTTATGTTATCCGTCGTGTAAAATCTTCATCTTAATAGTAACAAGTAGCTAAAGTTGTCAAATAAATGTAGCTCTAGAGTAGAAAGTACAAGTCTCCCTCTGAAATGTAGTGGAGTGGAGGTATGAAGCAGCACTCAAGTAAAGCACAAGTACCTCCAAGTTTTACTGGAGTACATTACTTGAGTAAATGTACTTAGTTACTTTCCACCACTGCAATCTGGAGACTCTACCTTGGGATCTGGACAGTTGTGATGTACGTTTTTCATATTTTTCTGGCTTTTTATAAACCAAAATGAACACTGTCAATAATGAAAAGGGCCGTCATCCCAAAACGCCCAAGAGATCTTAGGTGCCGCAAAGGCCACAGTAAGACTTTTCGTCCCAGAGGTAAAAGTGAAACAATGACGTTATCTCCAACTCTGCTGCAGAAAGTGCCGCCATGACGCCTCCCAACTGCTCGAACCGTATGTTGCGTAGGACAGAGTTTCTCGGTCCATATTACCACGCTTTGTTCTTAGCAGTGGGGTGCATGTATAAATATCCCCTGCCCACCTTACTCATGGGTTTTTGTTCTCACACGTGCGAACCCGCACACGTACGTACATGTAGTGCGCGGGGGCCGCGCGGTGCGATAGGCCCGCGGCCGTCGCGCTGCTACTCCGGGGCTCTAAACATTGCTGGGATGCTGGTGTGGGATGGCACATGGGCCCGGCTGAGGAGCCAGATCTTCAGAGGGATCCTCCGCTCTATCACGCAGACCAGCCGGCAGCTGAGTGCACAGTTGTTGTCCGGGGACGGGGCCCCCGGCGGCGGCGGCAAGGGGGCAGCTCGGTCACAGAGCCCCTGCGGCCGCGCGCAGAAAACAGGTGCATCGGAGGATGCCGGAGGAAGGGGAACGGGGGAGAAATGACAGGTAGAGTGGGGGAAGTGTCGATTTTTGAGCCACGGTGAATATATTTTCCTTTCCCCTCTTTCCAGCGACATCATCGCACTCCTTTCTGATTTGCTACCCTGCTGCACCGTGCCCAGAGTTTACGTCACGATTTTCTATTCACCACCCCCGCTCCTCCGCGACCTCACCTCCCTCCATTGTTTCACCAGCTTTTAATAAACTAAAGGGCAGATTCCTGACTGGAGTGAGGCGCGGAGGGAGGGGGGTGGGGGTACAGACCCGCAGACCTGTCCTCCAGCCATACACACACATACAGTACATGCACACACACACACACACACACGCGCACACAGACACACACACACACACACACACACACACACAGAGTTTGGCATGCAGAGTGCCAAGCTCTTTCACTGTCTACTGACGCCAGCTCCCGAAATGCACACACAAACTTACTCTTCCTCTCTCTCTGTCACACACACACACACACACACACACACACACACACACACACACTCACCCTCTCTTACCCTCACCACGCGCCAACCTCCTAAAAGCTAAGCTCCTCACTAAATATATCCCCCCAGTAAAGATAAGACAAACAGTGTGCATTTGAGAGCATTGTACGGCCAGTGACAGGCGGCCATGTGAGCTGAGGCTAGGCTTGTGTTAGCTTTACCATTCAGGCATCTCAGAAACTGTGGAGAGACAGAGAGGGAAGAACCAGAGGACATTCATCTATGAATATTCTCAGGTTTCTATTTCTTTCTGCGTACTGTTTATTGTACCGTATCCGCTCAGAGTGTGTTGCTAAAGTTGGCTTGATATAGGAACAGAAACCCTAATCTTACCGGTTCAACACGCACACATGCACCTCAAATCCTAAATCCACCTCCCCTGTTCTCCCCATCCTCGTCAGAGAGCGAGAAAAAACAGTGGGAGCGCGGCGGGCTGCAGGCTAAAAGCATGAAACTAGATCAATCCTCCGTTCGGCTCCGGGCCTAAGGCGCCCTGGAAAAGAGCGAGCAAAGGAGTCGTGGGCGTGTTTGTTTTATCGCGTCGGACCGGGTTTCTTCGGGCACATGCTTGTCTGGCAGGGCGGCATTAAGGATCTTCTCGATGGCCTGCGGTTCATGCAGAGCATCCATTTGTCAGAAGCACATTCCTGCGGCGGTGAGACATTGTGAACTGCCTATCGGAGCTCCAACGCTGTCCAAATAAATACACTCACAATGGGCCCCTGTGTGTGTGTGTGTTTGCACGTGTGAGAATATGAAACATGAGAGCTCAGACACAAAACCAACCGTGCACCGCACTGCCAGAGCATTGCTGTCTATCTGCACCTGACTGAATGTGCGAGGTTTCAAACACACCTCCTACTCCTCTTCCTCGCCGTTCTGGGGGGAGGATGCAGACTCAGAGGGGAAAAAAAAGCAGACATTTTCTTACTGTGCAAACTGTTTCTCATCTGGTGTCACTGGAAGTGGGGAGGGATGTCTGGCGGGATGTTTGCATCACACAGTCTCGGTCTCGGTCTCGGTCTCTCTCTCTCTCTTCTTTCGTCGTATCAGACTCTCTGTCACCCTCACCTCCTCCAGCCCTCTGTCTCTCTCCCCCTCTCACACATCTCAGTTTCATTCTTTTTCTCCTATTTATTGTGTCCTTCTCTGGCGCTGCCTGTCCTCTGAAGGGTTCACTGTTCCTGTCTCTTTTTCTCAGATGTTTTTCCTCTTACTCTGACTTTTCCTCTCCCCCCTCTCATTATCCCCCAGTCTTTTGTTGTCACTTCATTTTTCATTTAAACACCTTCTCCCTCTCTCTTTATCACACGCACGCCTCTCCTTCTCAGTTGGATGGAGTTGGTGGCTCGTCTCCTCCTCCTCCTACCTACCACAGAGTCTATTACAGTATATCTGTCATCATCTCCTTCTAGCATAAGCCAGCAGCCTCAGGGTCCAGCGGAACAGGCCAAGTCAATCAGGCACTTATGGACGCGAACGCGTGCATCTGTAAAACACATATCCGTACATATCCGAAGTTATTCACGCTGCCATTAACCTCACGCTCGGGCACACACACAGCCCCTGCTAGCTCCACGGGTTCCATTATCCGTCCAGCCTGACTGTCAGTGCCTGATTAGCGTACCCGCCAGCGCCAACACAAACATGTTTCCTCCGATTACACATCGTGTCACACTACGTCCTAATCACAACCACTCGCGGTCTCTGGGCTCACGGGGCGCACAAAATACCTGCAGTAAAAGAGGAATGCGCACCTGAGCACGGGGATGAGAAAAAGGCGAGGAGACGCTGAACTCAAACTCTGTGTGTCATGCATGCACAGCTACTGCATGTAAAAATGCACCGATGTCCAACGGACATGCCTGACATGATCTCGCATCCCTAACAGAATTGTGGCATCTTTTAAGGGCTGATCAGAAAGTCACCGCAGGTTTTGACAGAATCTATCTTTAGCGCATTGGGTATAAAAAAAAGGAGGACAGGATCCCCCCGTATTTATAGGTGTCCTGATCCCGAGGCTTGACACCCATGCTGGTGGACTTACCTTCAGCCCCCGGCAGCAGAAAGACAGCAGAGGTATCCAGAGAGAGGCTGAGATCCTGCACACAACACTGGATTTGTTGTTCAACTATTGTTTCCCTGCCAGCTCCTCTCTCCTCCTCTTTCTACCTCTCTCACACACACTGATTGTCTGAGCGCTATTCTCTCCTCCCTCTGTCTCACTGTCTCTCTCACCTCCTCTTGCTCTCCCTCTCTCCTTCCTGTCCCACAGTCACACTCTGTCACTTTTTCCCTGAGCGGGGGGAAATCACCAGACCGAGGGAGCAGCTCGGATGCTCTGCCTGTGAGGACGGCTGTCACATGTGGATCGTGACACAGCAATCGTATATCATACGCCCTTTCTCTCTCTCTCTCTCTCTCTCTCTCTCACACTCACCAGCTGACGCACCAACACGCTCCACAGCGGCAAATGGGAATTCCAGCCCTGGACGGCTCCGCTTGCCCCATCAGGAGAGCTGACCAAAAGCTGCAGGCAGTTTTACGAGGTCAGGGTTATAAAACTGTTAGCAGATTCAGTTTATTTAAAAACAACTGGCCCCCGTGGCCTTCCTCTTCACACGCTTTCTCTTACCATGACACGAAGGGTGGGGGTGTGCAGGTGGGGTGGGAAAGGGGGAAGAAGTGTGGAAAAGAAGAGGAGTTAAATGGGAGGTTAAATAACTCACCATGGCAATCTCCTCTTGATGGGAATATCTCTGTTGTACGTACAGTCGGGATTCTGATGCTGGGAAGTTTTATATAAAGGTTAAATATGTCATCATGAGAAAAAAAAAAATACCAGAACAAATATGTTCAACTTCATTTAACATGGAAGTTTAGCAAATGTTCAAAATTATAGGCCACTGCAAAATTAACGCTACAGACTATATCACCATGTATTAATTGAAATCTATAAAAAATAAATAAATAAAAGCAATGCATTAATCACTTTGGATTCAAAAATGCACAGGACCCAGTGGGTCAGTTGTTAGTAGGAGTCACCTGGCGGATATTCCATTCTGGCTTATTTGTCTTCATCTGTAAACAATTACATGATGCTGCGGTGCCTGTATGTTTGGAACTGATGAAAACAACAGCAATAGAGCCCAGCACGGAGCAGATCCAACCCGTAGCAACCTCATTCATCATTCTCACGTGGCTCAACATGAAGACAGACACCCTGAAGATATAAAGGGGACAAACTGTGATGAATGGAGATCTAATGGGGGGGAGGGGGGGGAGCATCAGCGTTACCTTGAGAAAACAGCAGACATACCCTCTCCGAGGCTTTGCGCACAACTGCTGCCAAATTACTACGATATGTTACATTTATATTTATATATATATATATTACTCTGGGACGTTTGCAGTTTGGTGGTTTATTAAACAGTTTAAGTTACCAAAATGAGCGCTGTGATATCAAAAATTGACCCTCGTGACAAAAGCATATTCCTCTAATGGAGGTGTGGAAAAACACAGCCAGATGCAGCCTGACAAACAAGTCACATCATCTAGTGCCTATGTTGTGGATGAATTCTTTCAACATGTTTCACACAGCCAGAGGAGGGGAGCAGGTTGGGGAGGGCACAGCATGACAAACTAATGAATTTTTCATGGCCTGATTAAATAAGATGAGGCGAGTCAAACAGTGTGGGAATAACAATAAATACAATGCTAAGAGAGGTGCAAAAAGAATAACACGAGCTGTGTGAGGCTGACAGCATATGTTCAGATGCTCATTGTACCACACACACACACACACACACACACACACACACACACAAGTCCTGGTATGCAGAGTCAAAACTCTCGGGGGAAATAAGGGGAGCAAGCTGCACCACACTAAGTAGGACTTAGTGGGTCAAAAGTTTAAGAAGCACAATTACCTGAAGGACCTCGGCTGACCCCCAAATTTCTCACCTTCTGTTCCCTCACACATGCACATGCACACGCACACACACACACACACACACACACACCTTCGACAGAGGCGATTTACAGCCGGCAGCAGGAGAGGCTGAAAACTTATACATCACCAACAGGCTCCTAGAGGGGAAGAGAGCAAGAGACCCACGTAAGCACCGTTTGTATTTTGATTAGACTCTCAGGCATTGTAAAGGATCACTGCTGTGAGCAGTGTCAAATTAAATGGTCATAACTCACCTGGACAGAGTCTGACCGCCTCTCCTTGGCTTACTCAGCTTGTGTCCACATGAGAGGTGGTGACAGGGAGTAAATGCCTTCAGATAATGTATCATAATATCGCATTAAGAAAACGTTCAGCGAAGCCAAATGTGAATCCCATATGCGGGGAGAAGAGGGGTGGGGTGAGAGGAAGAGAGCGGAGCAAAAACCCAGACGACAGAAGATATATGGAGCAAAAGCAGGGGATACACTGGGATGACATACCGCCACAAAAGCAGCTTTCTGACAACTTGTATAAATGGTTTCACTTTCTGTAGCGGTAGTTGGTAAATGGATTGTAGTAAAAAGCAAAATAATGTTGTTTCTATGTGACAGCTGTTGACAGGTAACTTGCTTTTTAAGGTTATGAAAAATCTTTCCTCCCTCCACCGTTTATCTAAATTTCAGCCTGGATACTGGTCCGTGTTAGTGATGCGTCACTGCCCAGTTAGCATTTTGGACCTTACCCTGTGGCGGTTCACACTAGTGATCAGGTAGCAGGTTCAGGTTGCACCCTTGTTACATCAGCGTATAAGCCGGTGACCGTTAAGAGTGCGATGTGGCAGCTGTCCCCGTCCTGATCACGTCCCACCTTGGCTGTAGGCAGTCCAATGGGCCGTCCCCATGAGCACCGGCATCTGAGATGTGACTGGACCCGATGTGACATGGGTCATCCCCTCATCAGAACGGGATTAGCAGGGCTGGGTCACATCTAAGCTCGATCACACCTGAGACACACACTCGCAGGCCCGTGGGCATGGTGTCCCAACACCCGCCGTGTTTATCTTTGCTCTGTTCCACGAGAATGTGGGCTGACACAATTGCAAAACTCTGGTCCCCTACCAGAAGAGTTAAATATCTCTCTCTCTCTCTCAGGAAAGCCTGTTTCGAGCCGGGACATATTATCTGTGAGAGGCACAAAGCTGTAGACTGATGGATGGTGCACAGACATTTTCAGTCTTCATTTGGAAGATTGATTTCCAGCCTTATTTTAAGCTACACGAAAAATATGGAAGGGGACTATAATTTTGTGAGATTTATGTGGTCCATTGTGTAACAGAAAAACAGGCATATTTGCCTCAAAAATAGTCTCTGCTGGGAGCCCAAAGTCTAACGAAAATAGTCCCACGGTTGTAATTTACAGCCGGTGTAGAATAACTTTCTCTTTTCTTGACCAGGTAAAGCAACGCCACGGCAGCTGCCAAAGACAACTAATGTGTGATGATTGTACCAGGTCTGGTTATGGAGTTCAGGGGGAAGCACAGTTAGCCAGTACGAGCGCTCAGAATGTCTACTACAGGAATAAAACACCGGTATCAAAGAGACGCTGCACTTCTCCGATGCCGACGGGGACACAGCGAGTTCAAACCACTGTGCAGTTAATGATCTTAACACTCATTTACACACAAATACACGTAGTCGTGTGCACGATATTGCATGAGGAATGAGAACACCAGCCCTGGGTGGGGGGGGTTGGTTGGGCAGACAGAAAGGGATAAAAGAGAGAAAGTGAAAAATTCGGAGACAGGGACAGGGAGAGATATGGAACAATGAGAGAGCGGCTAAGTGTTTCCCCATGTGCACCTGGGGCAGCGGCTGACCCTGTAAAGTGGGGTCTAAGCCTTAGCCCTCTCTCCCTCCACCCCTCTCTCTGTGCCAATGCCCATAGGCACTGAGGAATCACTGGAATGAGGGAGGGCAGCCAAAAACAGTCTGCTGAACTCCCTTCATCTGTGCAGAAGTGCCGTTACAGAGGGCCTCCAGTCCGGCCCAGAGAGAGCGAACAGTTAGCAGGCTGCTCCATCTTTTTCCACTGCCCCTCTGGGGCAGGGACGGGCTCCAACGTTAAGTGACTTTTTCGCTGATAAGGAGCCGGCGGGTACTTTAGGCAGACACCATTTTTGCCAAGGTAGTACTAAAGAATTTGTGTCTACACTGACTGCATCATTTGAGCATTTGTTTTCAAGCTGTAATGTCAAAGGGACGATATCTCAACAACTGTTGGATGTAAATTTTGTACAGACATTCGTGGTTCTCAGAAGATGAACCACCCTCACTTTGGGGAACCCCTGGCTTCTGCTCTGGCAGCACCGTGAGGCTGACATTTCGGCTTTTAGGGAAATGTCTTGACAACCATTGGATGGATTGACCTAAAGTTTTGGAAAAGACATTCATGGTTCCAACACGATCTATCCTAAAGACTCTGGTGATCCCTCAACTTGCTCTAGCGCCACCATCAGGTCAAAATTCCAGTTTGTATAATGGTTAACGAAACTGATCAGCCTCAACCGTGCTGTGTGTTCAGTGCTAATTATGAAAACTGTTGGCACGCTAATGTGCAAAACTAAGATGAACATGGTAAGTATTATACTGTAATGAGCCTATACTACATTATTATACTAATGCTGAGGCATGTTAGCATGTTAGCATTGTTCTTGTGAGCATATTAACACGCTGATGTTAGCATTTAGCTCACAGAGCTGCTAACGTGGCTGTAGACTCTTACTATAGTTAATTTATACGTCAAACTTTTCAGTTTTGAATGTGGAAATACACAGAACACACATACTCAAAATCATTCCCAAATTAGCCGTTTAAAATGTGTAAAACTCAGATGAAGCAACCAAATTAAAACAGCAGACTTGCGCCGTGATATCAATTACTAGAAGCTTCTTCAGAGTGAACTGTGGGGCCAAGATTTGCTGCTCTGGGGGAACAGTCCTGAGAAAAACAACATCTGAACGCAGGTGCTCTGTGATGTGTGTGTGTGTGTGTGTGTGTGTGTGTGTCTGTGTGCTTCCAGGTTTAGGATTTGTTGTCTGGAGAAAAGAAAGGCAGGCGGCCAGTAAACAGAAACTTTTCCCCATCTTGTTCTCAGATATCTGTTTAGACTTCATAGATTAGTTACGACTGCATCAGACTTGCATTACGCCCATCACGCACATTCACATGCGTGCACGCACAAGCGAACCCGCGTGTGCACAAACACACTCAGATCCTCATAACCCCCGAGACATTTATGACCTTCCTGTATATCAGTTTTTACAGTGCAGTGGTCCTGAACAGAGCAGCAGTAAAGTGGAACGAGGACAAAACAAGAGAAGCAGACTGTTTACAACAAGCCTCCATGTTCCGCTTCTGCCGAGCAGAGACAAAGAGACAACGGGAGAGCACAAACCACATCAGCAAAACATCGTGTGCTGAGAGGACACATCCTCAGGGAGGATGATTCATGAGTTTTATCCCTTGTTTGTTGCAAACTTCGATTGACGTGTAAGTAGATGTGGTGGTTTGGGTTTGACGAAATGATTTCTTGAGTTTTGACGCCACAAGCCAGCTGCCGCTCAAATAAATCAAATAAATCCAATAAATTCAATAAAACTGTCGTGCACATTTATGAAACCACATCAAAATGTTGCATGTTTTTATGGCATTTTCGACTTAAAAAATATTCCCTGGCTTTAATCGAAGCAGGAATGTCAGAGTTAGAAGGTATGAGCTACTCAACCACACGGACGCCCCTGTATCTAATATTCAGTAAAGATATTTATATTAAAAGATGAGGCTGGTGATATTCATACTGCCAACAAATCCCTCGAGAAGACCTAACCCAACCACTGACTGATCACATTCCAAAGCCTGATACTGTATATGTTATTTCTCCGTGCCATAGACCTCCATTGTCGTCCAAAAACGATGAACGGTCAAGAACGACTACAGGCCAGTAGCACTAACCTCTCACATGATGAAGGTCCTGAAGAGACCAGTCCTGGCACACCTTCAACCACCTCTTTATTATCTATTCTTAACACTCTGCTCTTCTTACATCAGGACGACCAGAATCACTTGAATATATCAGGACTGCTTTTAAACTGGGACTTAACCTTTTATTTATTATTCTAATCACTTCGCTCTTTGCACGCTACAGTACTGACTGTATCTAGACATTATCAATCTTCAGCACTTTATGCCGCAATCCGAGCCTTATTTAAAACCGGACTATCGGTCAATATGCCCACTTTTCTATTCATGAGTCTTTCTGCTTATTCATCTCACCCGGTGTGTTCAAGTACCCGCTGACATTTTTATTTTATTTTAATGTATTGTATCTGGCCCCTATCCCTCTGGGCATGAATAAAATCAACCACCTATCTATCTATCTCTCTGGGCCTGGTATTGAGAGACGGCCTTATACATTGTTGGTTTTTACGTACGTTTTTATGTACGGTCTTTACGTGACATTTGTTGACAATGAGAAAAATACAGAAAAATATCAGCCTTACCCTCAATTAACACTACACACAAGAATCAACATACCACTTGTCTAATCCTAAAGGATGTTCTGTGAATCGTACGACCAATGATCAGGATGCAGCTCATTCAGTTTGCTGTTGCCGTGCCACAGAGCACGGCGGGGCAGAAAATGGGATGTGTGGATGCAAAAAGACAGAAGACTGACAGGAGGAGAAGAAGCAGTGGGCGGTGAGGGAGGCGTCGAGTTTCCTCCCTCACTGCCCTCCCTTTCTCACGTCATGCTTCAGATGGCAAAAAAAAAAAGGCTAAGTACGTGCTCAGGAAGCTCCCCGCCACCACTGACCGCATCGGCGTCACCTTCTGTGTTTTGGTGGTCGGTGACAGGGGAAGCTAATATTTTATTATGTGTGAAAGTAGACAGCGAGGACCTGATAATGCCTGGGGTGATGTAATGCACTGTTTCTGTGCTCAGAGTGAAGGGGGCGAGGCAGTAGGGGTGTGTGTATGGTGTGCGTCTGTGTGTGTGTCCTGGTTACATGGAGGGGATTGTTTGGTTGATTACCTAATGTTTGACTTATCCCCTTACTAGAATTTGCTAAGCAGGCTCTGATTACAGTGGCGCCTCAACCTGAACAACCTGTGTCTTTTTATAGATTCAACACTGCCACCCACACAGACAGCCAAACACAAAACAAGGGTGTAGTTCCTTGTAAATTAAGCCTCTGAAGAACTCACTCCTCTCAACTCTCCCCTTATTCTCTGTGTGCTTTCATCCTTTTAATGTAAGAGAATAAATCCCATAACTATCATCAACAATAAGCCAACGATGCTGCTTTAAGCCTCAAAGTATCTCAAAAAGGTGCTGAAGAGCGACAGTAGAAAACAAAAGGACATAACTGACTCCATTGGTTTGGTCCACGGATGATAAACATACAAGGTCTTTGTAGCCCGGATGCACTTTCTGGCCTTTGGGCTCATTACAGCCCGTCTATGGTTTCCACAGATCCGGGCTGACACTGTTGATGGCCTCTGTCTTGTTGGAAGATGTAGCCGGTGCACAGCCAACATAAAGCCCACATCATTCATTCCAAGGGCAATTTCCCCCCCCATCAGCTTAGAGCGGTGCTGCAGGATAACAGTGCAATGCCCTGTCATCATCATGTGTGCGAGTGCACGCTGGCCAGACCTGAAATATGGCTCTGCTCTAATGCCTCGTGTCTTCTACCATATCGCGGAGGGATTCCCACCAATACATGCTGACACACAAGCAGACTCACAAACAAGCACTTCAAAAAAGCATCTGCGTTCTCAGAACTTTTCCCCCCTAAAGCTTCAATTTTCCAGTTAACTGGATTGTGTTAGCTTAGACTTGAACAGACTGCCAAATTATTCATATACAAGAAAACAAACTTTCAAATTATGCACAGACATCCCACCCACCTCCTTTATGACACACAATGAAAACACACATGCTGGTTAGCTGATGTGCCATGTTCTTTAATTGCAGAAGAAGTAGTGTGTGTGTCTGTTTGAGAGGCAAAAACATTTCACCTCCCGCTGTGTGTCTGTGTTGACACGGCGGTTGTTGGGTCACCGTTGTCGGAGGGAAAGCTGAACACATCCCCCAGAAGAGCAGAGTAGTTGATGTTTTTCACTGCAGCCCCACCGGCGTCAGACCTCGCGTTCACATCGCACTGGAGAACAGGAATACACAAGTCACAACACAGCTCTGGCAACATTATAACACTTACTTGTTCAGCGCTGCCAATATTTTATTATTTCAGCCTCCACTTTGGTTTTACTATTTGTTGCCTTTCTTGTAATATTTTAACTTTGTTATCGTTTCTCTGTGATACATCACTTCTTAATTATGCCTTTATTTGTGTTACGCTGTTTTTTTTTTACACTTTATACAACTTGAAAAGCACATTCAATTTTCAGTGTCTATCAAAAGTGCTACGTAAATAACACGGCCTTGTTTAAATTTTAAAACTTAGGGTTACTTTGAACCTCCATTATACTGATTAAACTCATACACAGAAAAAAAAGAACTTATTTTTAACAACAGAAGCCAAGTGTAATTTAATAATATAATATAATAACTGTTTCTTCAAAGCAAGAAGCACGAATTGGTCCCAAGACTGTTAAGTATAATGAACAGAAAGAAAGAAAGAAAGAAAGAAAATAGGAGAGGTAATAAGAAAACTGGCAAAACTAAACTGCATATGAACTGTGGGAGAGACCAAAAAGGCATCCAAGGAGAAATCAGTCAATCTGGGTCAGTCAACAGGACATTCCTGTTGTGTTCTCACTATGAGACCCAATGCGTGTGACACCTTCAAAGATGCACAGGCCGAGAAGCCGTTTTCAGTCTTTTGGGGGGGTTCACCTTGGGGCTTTCTAAGGAGGGCGGAGTAGTTAAGCGGAGACTGAGCGACTAGTTTGGCCTTAGAACCCGACGAGGCGAAGAGCAGCTGGAAACCGCGACAGCGGAAAACAGAGAATTACGTGAGCGCTGCGTTGGCATACGCGCATAAACATCCGTGTGTTACTATGTTTGTGGGGACATAGTAAATTCCCTGGCCCCTTACCCTAACCTTAACCATCACGACTAAATGCCTAATCCCAACCCAAACCCTAACCCTAACCTAAACCTGATTCTAGCCTGAATCCTAAAACCAGGTCTTAACCCTCAAACAGCCATTTAAACTTTTGGGGTCCGGCATTGTAGTCCCCAAAAAGCTGTCGGACCCCACAGGTATAGTGGGCTCCCGGTTTGCAGGCCGCACTAATGTAGAAAAACAGGCCCACGCACACACACACACACCCACACACACACACACACACACACACACACACAGAGGTCGTCAAAAGGGAAGGAAGTAGCTCCTTTGTACTTCTCTCTTGCATTTGTATATTTCCTATGTAATGATGATTTAACATGCTTTGCCACAGCCAAATCTAAGCAGAAACAGGTGAGCAGGAGAGATATGCACCATGGCACGACAACAAAGGGAGGCTTGCATGGACAGCATGAGACTGGACTGGATCAGCGTGTGTGTGTGTGTGTGTGTGTGTGTGTGTGTGTGTGTGTGTGTGTGTGTGTGTGTGTGTGTGTGTGTGTGTGTGTGTGTGTGTGTGTGTGTGTGTGTGTGTGTGTGTGTGTGTGTGTGTGTGTGTGTGTGTGTGTGTGTGTGTGTGTGTGTGTGTGTGTGTGTGTGTGTGTGAGTGTGTATGTGTTTCTCTCTCTAGTCATTTCCTGTGCACAGTAAATTGTCATCCTGTCTATTTGACCATTGCTTTCCACTCATTTCATTCTACTTTTGGCTCTGACACGCAGGGGTAAAATGAGGATTGATTTTCAGTTACAACCCTTTTAAAAAACTGTGCAGACACTGTGAAATCACTTACTGTACTTTTCTCTTTCACTCTCCTCTAAAAAGTTTTTGTTATATGTATTACCTTTGTTCCTCTCTCTTACCTTTAAGGTGTCTTCAGGCATTACTGGGGGAGCAGGGTGCTCTACCCAGTTAATGCCGGCCAAGAAGGCATGGTAGTCAATCTCGTCCCCATCTGCAAACCTCCAGCAGACATGCGTCCAAATTAGAAACAGGTACATACATATTTAAAAACCTCTGACAACAGCTCCCACTTGAATTACATGAATCTTTTCTGCATTGCACCCAATGCGTATTTTGTTGTGGCATTCAGTCCAAATGCTAATTCAGTTTTTCCTTTTTTTTAACCATGCCAAGAACATTTTCTGGGCAAAGAATCGGGCTATACTTTACATTCAAGTGAAAACGAATCATTCAAACCCCTTTTGAAAGTGCAGTGGAACCTTGAACTGTCCTACCCTGAACTGCACAGTGCTTAGTGGGCTCTTACTTGCTGAGCAGACATCTGAGCAGGTTCTCAGGCAGAGGAAGTCGGAAGGTCTTACAGATCGTCTTTGACTCTTGGGTGGAGAGACGGCCAGTTCTGGAGTCACAAAGACAAGCAGAGACAAAGGTATCCAGCATAAAGTAAGAGCTCAAAGAAAATACACATGCTCCTCAGAGGCTAGAATCGACTCTAAACTGAAAAGAATCCACACTTTAGGATATTATGATAACTCCATGAGAAACACTGAGCAGGTTGTCATCATTAGTAGTGCTGACAAGTTGAACACATAAGATAAGCCTTCAGCAGCTTTTTATTTTAAAACGCTACCTCTCTTATACCAATATATTATTCATAGAAAAATGTCTCAAACTGAATTTGCATGAAGACAATGTGTGTGTGTGAAACAGGGGATCCTTGTCCTCTAAGACCCCAGTTGTTTTCCACAGTAATGCCAGACGGTCCAGAGGGTCATTCTTGTCATGCCATCTTCATTACGGGGATGCTGATGAATAATCTGATGCTAACCGAGGGTGTCAACTGAGCCATAATAAACAGACAAGTCAGCTTGACCTTGGGGCACTGTTTACCATCCATTTCTGCTAACCCAAACCATTTTAAAGGCCACTACATGTGAACGGGCGGTTATATGTAGTGTACGTGTGATTTTATGCACAAAAAGCGGAGGAGGGTAACAGATACGGAGAAAGACACACAAAGACAGAGGCAGACCAGGCGTGTGTGTGTGTGTCCTCTGGCCTGCAGAGCTACATGCCATACAGGTCTTTAGGGTTCATCTGGTTCCAATGCTCCACTCTCACACCACTGGAACTAATCGTTGCTCTGAGATATGGGGCCACTGGCTACACGATTGATGTCTTGTTGTGAAGCTATCTGCCTGTGTGTGTTTTTGTGTGTTTCTGCTGCAACAGTATTTTGTTTTAAGCTAACATCTGTGTTTGTGTTTGTGTGTGTGTGTGTGTGTGTGTGTGGCCTACTTGTGGCGGTCGTGATATGTGAAGGCTCTGGCCATGCCAGGGAGCTCTTCAAAGTACTTCTTTCTGAGGAGGTCCTGGGCCACAGCCAGCATCAGGCCCACGTCCACGTCAGGCTGCTCGCGCTCAGACAAATGTCGGCCCAGCGCGAGCACCTCATGCTCCGACAGTCTGCAATCCAGGCCCATCAGCAGGCCCCTGTGGTGCATTCAGGCACACAGAATAGAACACACAAAGACTGACAGACATAAGTTATCCGCATCTCACAGCCCTGACTTTACAGCCTGTATGTATAGAATTTCCCTTTGCTTCCTTTTGTCACCTCCTCTCGTAATATTTATATCCTTTGAATTGGTCAGTACTTGCCTGATATCATTTGTAACTCGACAAGCACGTCACTATCTAACCTTCCTGCTACCTGTTTGACTTGTTCTTCCTGGCTGTACACATGTACAGTTAATAATTACAATGATATTGTTAACAGGAATCACACTTTATGATCAGATCTTACGTTTGTATCAGATGGACTTCAATTTAAGATTTTGCTTGAGTAGACTCTTATCACCCCCTTCGGTGCATATTATCGCTGGGCGGTGGGGGGGGGGTCACTGGGCAGATCGATTGCTATATTACTGTACCTGAACGACTCATAGGGGATGAAGCCAGTGTTGCTGGGGTCACTGAGGGTCAGAAACTTCCTGATCTCACTCTGCTTCTCCTCCGGAATAGAACGTAGTTTACTGAGGATGTTGCCGACGCTGGCTTTGGGGAACTTTAGACAATCACACACAAACATGCTTTAATCACATGTGGCGTTAAGTAACACCAAAGCAAAAGAGGATTGCGTCATAGCAACACACACCTAACAGGTGATGGTTTAGAGGTTAGAACTGGCAAATTGTCCCTGAACCAGACTCTGTAACCATGTTAACTCTAGCAACCTGCTCCAAAGACCACCCCTGAAAACAAGCCTGTGATACCAAAACCTTGGAAACAAAACCACACATAAACCTTAGGGAACCACAGGAAACAAACATTCCTCCTTGATTTCCCTCCCTACCTCCTCAGCATGTTGCTCCATGTAACTGAAGGTGTATTCATCAGCATCCAGAAGTTGGAAGTGCTTATTGTTGAGGCAGAGGGTAGCTCCCACGTACAGATCCTGAGCTTTAAAGTACTCTGACAGCTCGCTCTTAAACAGCTCCTGGCCTGGCTTCTTTACACGACCGCGCTCCAGAAACTTGCCACCGCGCACACCTGGTGCACAATGTGTGAGACAGGGAAGGATGAAAGTGTGAGCAATTCTTAATTTTACTTACCCTTTTGAAACTTTATGTATTTTTCTACTTCATTGAAAATCAACTTTGTTGACATGTAACTTGCTACTTGGTCCACATTTTAAAAGCAGTATTTATTTTTTTATCATGTTGGCAATATTTTTTAACTCAATTTCAATTTAAATCTAAACTGAATTTAAATTCCACTCATATTTTTTTTGTTTTACATCATTTCAGATGGCTGGATATCTCATTTTGGAGCCATGCTGAGAAGTCCCTGAACCCATGACATACTATGCATTGTACACTATAAAGAATATACAGTTATATATTGCTTTACATTGATGGGAATGTCTCCCTGAAAAAGTCATCTGTTTTGAAAAGATTCTGGAAAAGGAGACTGAATCTGACAAACCTAATGTTTATCATGAGAGTCACGGATTTGCATCTGATGTCCGGAGAGCAGCTCTGGTGCATTTTTACCTGAGTTCCTCTGTGGGTGTTCAAACACACTGATGGAGTCATCACAGAGGTAGAAGGAGATGATGAACACCCTGTCTCTGTCAACTGGATCGGTGGTCACCATCTTGGCACGGAAATTCAGCACATTACTGTCTAGGCCATATCTAGCGGGACATATAAACACTAGAGTTGGGGTCTACCATTAACACACTTGTGTAGTATGTATGTAATTTGATTGTGTCTGTGTGACTGATTGTGACTACAACTCATCCAACCTGTCTTTCTCCATAAATTTGCGGAAATCTTTCTGTGGGGGCTTGGGAAGCAGGCCTTGGCAGGAGCTTAGTGAGTCCTCCTCTGAGCCAAAGCCGTTGTAGGGGGGAACGAGCCTCGGGGGCTTAGGGGCTGCGGGAGCTTTGTACTGCATCGGGGTGAAGTCCTCTGAGAGGAAGAGGGAGAATGAAAAGACAAAACACTTAAAAGAAGAAAGAAAGTCAGGAGGAGAGCTGAAATGATCAGAGGGCAGCAGGTAATCCATCTATGCATGAGCACAGCAGCCTGGGTCTGACTGTAACCCTAAGATGACCTCTGACTGCTCAGAGTCAGACAGGCCCTCCATCACAGTGGCTTGTCACTAGGGGCTCCGCCTGGTTTACCGCTGTGACTAATGCCGCAAGCCCCAGAACCTGCCCCGGGACCAGCTTGAGTTTCTCCTGCTGGGGAGCGGCGAGCCTCTTGTGGTCTCCAGTGCCTTTAACTGTGGAGGCATGGAGGAATACCAGTGCCGGTGGGCCTGAGTACCTCGTGTCAGGCAGACATTGGCACTGAACTACGTTATTGATTCCAATATCCACCTAGAAAGGATGGACTGAGAGAACCGCAATATTAGACAGGCCACTGAGAGAGCTCAGTCCGTTTTGGTCCAGAAAAAATCATTACTCAGAACGTTTCTAGATAAAAATACTTGGTCTCAGGAATTGGTTTTGTTGGAATCCGATAGCTCTTGCTGGTGCTTGCTCTTACTGCCCTCAAGTGTTCAGATTGATGCACTGCAGGGATAAGCAATGGATAACCGAAGACCAAATCCATACAAATGTGTGACTAAGTGAAATGTCAGACTGCTGTTGGAAAAGGAAAAGTTAGAGTGAATGCAGACATGATTCAATTCACTTTGCTACATAAGATTTTTTTTTTTTGGCACAGATGAAACACTGCTGAAATGACTTAGCAGTAATTCAGGATATACTTTGTGATTAGTAATTTAGTCTACAAAACATCAAAAATGCTCCTTTGAACTTACGCTTTAAAGCTGCCTATTTTGTCTGGAGAAACAGTACACGTACTTTCAGAAATACTGAAATAAATAACAAATAATCAGCAACACAATAGTATTGGTTACCTCTGCCGTATTTGGAGCGGTAGAAGTCTTTGGTGTGGTCATCACAGTCAGTGATGATGACTCTTCTGCCAAACACATTCACCTCCCCACCTATAGCCAGATCACAGTCCTTATAAAACTCCTCGTGGACAGCCCCTGTCTGCAAGGGAGAGAGAGAAGGAAAAGGGGAGACTGACATGAGTGAAAGACCAATCTGAGGCCTTTCGCTTGTCAAACTTTTTGACCTTAGCCACCGTAAATGTCCCTCAATTGTACTTTTAGCTACCTTTAGAATGCACTGCTGTTAATTAACCCGTTGGGCTCAAACGTGCGACTGTTTAAGCTTCAGTTAAAATGGCGCTCGGGTAAAAAAAATCCCCTAATTCACTATATGGCCAAAAGTATTTGGATACCCAAACATTTTATGCCTATGTGAGTGGTGAACAACTCCTTCCAAAACTGTGGGTGTTAGTACGTTGCTATGTCATCCTCCAGTCTGGAAGCTTTTCCACAAGATCTTGGTAACTTGGTTGCAGGGATTTACTCCCATTCAGCCACAACAGCATTAGTGAGGTTCGGCACTGAGGCCTGGCTCACAGTCAGTTCCAGTTTCAGTTCATCCCAAAGGTGTTTGATGGGGCTGAGGTCAGGGCTCCATGTAGGTAAGTCCAATTCTTCCACACCACACTCAGAAAACCATTACTTTATGGATTCCTGCTTTTGTGCACGGGGGCAACAAATGGCGGGAACAGGAGAGGGTCTTTCCAAACTGCTGTCACACAGTTGGAAGCACACTGTTGTCTACTATAATATTGTATGTTGTAGCATTAGGATTAACATGAAGTAAACTGGAATTGGAACAAAATTTTTCCTTAACTGGAAGAGGGTGTCTCCATACTTTTACGCCATAGATAATAGCTTGTTTTAGGCTTACTGTTAATACTACTGTAGTCTCCTTGTCTTGGTGAGCCCTCAAATAAAATTCAATACTTAATTTTATTTCACTTGTTGTCATGGCAGCATGTTTTTGTAGCGTGAGCGTGGCCGAGACAGGACATACTTTGAGGCTGTCCAGTATGTAGCGTTTTCCCTGACTCGGGGAGGCAAACACATTGAGCACTGTGCGGTCCGTGATCTGTCCAGGCTGCTTCATTTGGGCCGGAGCATGCTGCAGAGAAATAACAAACAACCACAGGTAGGCCGAGGAAGAAAAGAGAGAGAGAGAGAGAGCGACAGAGCGAGGCATACTAACAGAATAAAGAGGCAGAGTAAATAAGTGATCGTCATTAAGGATGTGGTGATTTCCCATTGGATGGTGGACTGTTCAACCTTTAGAGCTGACATTTAATAAAAGCCATTAGAACAAACAAAATTACTGGACTGAAAACACACACACCAAACACACGCGCACACACACACACACACACACACACACACACACACACACACACACACACACACACACACACACACACACACACACACACACACACATGATTGAGGCCTGGCTTTCTTTCAAGATGAATTAGGCTTCAGTCAGTAACTGGAGGAGAAAGCCAAAATGCTTGAGGGACAGTGGATGCTACAGCAGTGCTGTCAGACTGAATGAGGCCTCAGTGAAGGGAGGGACGCTGGAAGGCACTGCAAGGTTTGGACTAACTGTCTATAAATGTGTAACGTGCAAACAGACAAAACTCAATGCACTAAATGTATGAGACAAGCTGTGAAACACATTCAGCTACATCCATGTACTCCCTAAATGTTCCTCACCACCCTTGAGAATTTAACACATTTTCTGACTTTTACTGTCTTGAATTCTAAATTATTCAGGAATTTCCATGCCCCCTAGGATCTCTGAACAAGAAATGTTTATAAGTCCCCCTCTTACCCCTCCCATGGCCAAGATACTATGACAGACTTTTTGAACAGCTCCTACTGTGGTGCCTCACCTTGGGTAGTTTGCAGCGGCGCAGGAATTTGTGCACGGTATCTCTCCCAGAGTTTGGGGAGATCACCTCCCGGATCTCTATGGTGTCATCAGCCAGGAAGTAGTGCAGTATGAGCTCCCGTGGATCTCCGAACATGCTCTCTGTGTCGTCCCAGAAGCAGTAGAAGCGCAGGACTTTGCGGTCATAGTCCAGGAACTGCTTCAGTGTGTCATGCCTCTCGTAGGGCCGAAGTGGCTTCATACTTTTCTCAGTCTGGATGAGGGACCATGTGAAATAAGAAGAATCAATACATATTATCACACATGCATAAGAGGCTTTAATTTTTTTTGGCATTTATTTTCTTCAGGGGTAGGTATCAGTGTTTTTTAATTAGGCATCAGTACCATCAACAGTGTTGGTGTTGAAAAGGTTAGTTGGTTAGATGATTACTTGATCCAGAAAATTAAAAATACGTAATATGACTCCAAGTTGAGGATCAACAGCTCTTCTTTATGTTGTTTATAAATTATAAATATAGAATAAATATATATTGTCAAATCAACTTGAAAAATAGACTAATTTACAATGAAGGGAATGTGTTATTACTACTGATGTTTTATAAACTAAATTATTAATCACTTATTTGAAAAAAGAGTCTAAAAGATTTAGGTGAAAATGTTGGTAGTCGTACCCTGATCAGAAAAAAAGTGAAACTTCTCATTCCACATATGATGTGATTATCATCATTTAAAATGGCTTTTGCTTTACTATTGTGTTATATGTAGTACTTGGTTTTGCAATGTTATTTTTATGAGAATGACTAAAGAAAATAAAAATCTGACATCTAAAAAAAAAAGGTCTGACTCTAATGCCTACCTGCTCCCGGAGGCTGCAGTAGGGGTCATCGGGTACAGTAGTGGGGTCATTTAGGCGCACCCCGAGTTTGGTGAGAAAGTTCCTTGTAAACGAGTCACAGCCGGTCACAGTGAATGTGCGAGAGTGCAGCACCATCTGTTGGTTGATGTTGAAATGGAAAATGTTGTAGAACTGGTCATCATTTGGGGGAGGCAGTGGGATGCGGTGGCGACGAATAAATGTTCCTGCCACAAAGAACAACAACACAGCATTGGTAAGTGACAGGTGTTAAACTGGTCATCGTATCTCAATGAAGTGTGTTGTCTGTTTACTTTGGGTAGTCGATTGTTTAGCCAGTCGGAATGGCCCGAAAAAGAAAATGGAAACAAGAACATTCTCAACTGAGGTACATTCACAAGATATTTCCTGTGATATCACAAACAGAGAATCATCCTTTTTCACCTTGAGGGATGCCACTGTTCTTGTACTGTGGCTCCACCACCTGTATGGTGTCATCTTCCAGGTAGAAGTATATGTTGCACTTTCTGACTCTGTACGTCTCGTCCTGTGCCTCAGGCACAGCTTCCTGAAAGTATGCTTCAAAACACAAAGCCTGGAGGGACAAGGTGGTTGTTGGGAATGGGCATCGGGGATAAGCAGATGATGCGCAAGTGTTAGTGCTAGGGCGGGGTTGGTAAAATGCTTTAAAGAGTAAAAAAAATAATAACATAATCCCTTGGAAGTCTTATACTGTACTAAGAGACATAATAAACAATACCATACATGAGCTGTAACTGCATGTGAAGGTAAGAGTGAATCAAGACACTTCACCTGCTTGTCGAAGGCTACCCATGATGGTACATCACTGCCCTCTCCTTTGGGGTAGACCGAATACTTTGGTTTAAGCTTCTGGCCGACTAAAAGCTCTCCTCCGATGCCTGGCTTCTCAGGTCCCACCAGCATAGGGACTCCGTTGGAATAGTCAAAATGTTGGGATTTGTGGAATCTCTCCTTCCCCAGCTGCAGCACAGAGGGGAGAGTGCATCCCTAAAACCATCCTGTAATATGGGCTTTCTATGGTATGCAATCATCACATTAACTAATCATCTAATGTATTTACAAGTAGCTAATGAGCACGCTACAGGCGTCTCTTAAGTGAGCAAGCAGTAATATAATGTGACTACATTCTCATGTGGATACCGAGGTGCTGTTTTGTACAGTTCATCATTCATCATTGTTTACTCTTAAGAAACATCAAGTTGTTGTTGGACATTTGTTTATCTCTCTATCTATCTATCTCTCTATAGTAGTCCTGTCCCTTTTGTTTTTGTTTGGTGTAATTCTGTTTGTCTTGCCTTGAGTTTTTAGGAGGGGTATTTATATAATGTATGTGTTTCCATTCCTACCTCTCCTGCACAAGCTCTTGTTTACTTTGGAGTCATGTATATATCTGACATTACAACTGTATTGGACAAGTGTGCTTGTATATTCTGAGTGTCTCTATGAACGTATAATATATTTCTATAGTAACTGTGTATTTTTTTAATGTGCAAATAAATAAAGGGACGATTTAAAAGTGATTTACCGCTGCCATTCTTCGAAAACAAAGTGGAATCACATAATACTAGCCTAGAAAGACATGTTTACCTGGAAAATACATTTTGGATTCTATCTTCAGTATTATGAAGCTCATTAAAACTTTTAAGAGCCTGGAAAGTCTTATCTCCACTACAGCCAAGTCACTGATTACAAGTTGCTTTATGGTTTAACTACTATCCCGTGCCCAGCACAATAAAGAGTGGATAAAGAGTTACCTCTTTATCAGAGGGGTATCTCGGTCACTTCAGCTTGCACCTGTTGTCTGTCCATGTGAATTAAGACGCCGCGTAAAACGCAGCACACGCTCAGTTAGCTCCGGGATGTTAGCTTAGCTGGCACTAGCTCTAGCTTTCCATGCAGCGCCCGAGCTGACCAAGTCAGAGCATTCGTGTGAAATATGTCAAATACAGGAAACTTACTTGTTTATTGGGAGAATACCCAGGCAGAAATGGTAACGCCATGACGGTGTCCGGAGCAGGTCGATTATTTTTCCTTGTACAACTCAGCTGCTGTAAATCATTCAACCGTTTGTTATCGGTTGGCATGGGAGCGTTTTGTTTGGGGTCGTCTCCTAGCAACGGTCCTTACGGGAGGAACCGGTGGAATATTGCTGATGCTCTAAAATGTGCAGAAATATGAGATTTTAATCCGCATGTTTCACCAATTTAACTTATATATATATATATATATATGTATATCCTCAGTAACATGTTTTATGTGTATACAAACTAAGTCCTTGTGCTCTCTCTTATTTTCTTTTTAATTATGGGTACAGAAAAGACTTTAAATGAAAGTAAAACCAAGCTCAGCTAATAAACAGATAATATGCAATGACTCTAAAGGCGTCCAAGACCATAGGTCGTAAGAGACATGCTTGTAGCATTATAAATACAGTGAGATCGATAACTATTTGGACAGTTTCGTAATTTCGCCTCTGTACACCACCACAGTGGATTTGAAACAAAGTCATCAACGTGTGATTTAGGTGTAGACTTTCAGCTTTAATTCAGCAGGTTTAACAAAAGCATTGCATTAACTGTTTGGGAATTACAGCCATTTTTATACAGTCGCTCATTTTCAGAGGCTCAAAAGTAATTGGAACAATTAACTGACAATCAGTTTCATGTCCAGGTGTGGCCCGTTCCCTCGTTATTTCATGACAAATTAAGCAGATAAAAGCTCTGGAGTTGATTCCACGTGTTGATTTTGCATTTGGTAGCTGATTATGGGAACTGTCAGTATGCGGTCTAGAGAGGTGGCGATGCAAATGAAGGAGGCCGTCATTAGGCTGAAAACAAAACAAACCCATGAGACAGATGGCAGAAACTTTAGGAGAGGCCAAATCAACAATGTGGTTCATTCTTAAAAAGAAGGAATGCACTGGTGAGCTCAGCAACACCAAATGGCCTGGAAGACCACGGAAGACAACTAAAGTGGATGACGGCAGAATTCTTTCCTTGGAGAAGAAAAACCCTTCACAACATCTGGCCAGGTCAAGAACACTCTCAATAAGTAGATGTTTCATTGTCAAAGTCTAAAATCAAGAGACGCCTTCAGGAATGTAAATACGGAGCATTTACCACAAGGTGCAAACCACTGGTAACACTCAACAACAAAAAGGCCAGACTACACTTTGCCAGAAAACATCTAAAAAAAACCTGCTCAGTTCTGGAACAAATTTATCTGGACAGATGAAACCAAAATTAACTTGACCCAGAATGACGGGAAGAAAAGAGTCTGGAGAAAGAAAGGAACGGCTCATGATCTAAAGCCACCACATCATCTGTCAAACATGGTGGAGGCAGTGTTATGGCATGGGCATGAATGGCTGCCAAAGATCTGACTGATAGAAGCAGCAGGATGAATTCTGAAGTGTGTAGTTCTATGCTCTCTGTTCAGATTCAGCCAAATGCTGCAAAACTGACAGGACCATGCTTCACAGTACAGATGGATAATGACCCCAAACATACTGTGAAAGCAACACAAGAGCTTCTCAAGGCAAAGAAATGGAATATTCTTCAATGGCCAAGTCAGTCAACTAACCTCAAACCAACTGAGCAGGCTTTTCACTGACTGAAGACAAAACTGAGGGCGGAAAGACCCACAAACAAGCAGCAATTTAAGGCGGCTGCAGTAAAGACCTGGAAAAGCATCTCAAGGAAGGAAACTCAGCACTTGGTGATGTCCATGGGTTCCAGACTTCAGGTAGTCATTGACCGCAAAGGATTTTCATCCAAGTGTGTAAAATAATGCTGATATGTATAATTGTTTTGGTTTATCCAATGACCTTTGAGCCTCTGAAAATGAGGGACGATGTATAGAAATGGCTGTAAATCCTAAACGGTTAATGTGATGTTTTTGTTAAACCCCTTGAATTAAAGCTGAAAATCTACACTTCAAGCACATCTTGATGGCTTCGTTTCAAATCCATTGTGGTGGTTTACAGAGGCAAAATTACAAAAAATTGTTTCACTGTCCAAGTACTTATGTATACCTAAGTTACTTATGTACCTGTATATCGTCATAAAATAAATGTGAAACAATTCAATCTTATTTTTTTATTTGTTGATCAAACATATATAGTAGACAAACCACAGCCTTCAGTGCATAAAGCATAAATAGATGGAAACAATACATTAAAAAAAAAGAGATGCAGGGGAGGCTAACATGACCCATCGAAAATGTAGCACCTCTAACAAGGCATAACAATCCCATATCTATCAGCACTTAAGAATAAAATTCAAGTTTTAACCCTGAAGATGATTATGAAGTCTGGAACTGAAAAAATATAACATTGATTCCTATGGGCTCCATCTGCCAGGTGAAGGTGAATTTTAATCTCCTTGCACTTGGCTGCACTGTGCTTGGCTTTCCTTGTGCACAATAACAGTGCATAATAATTTCTCCCTCTGGTACAGTGCCAGTTTGGTAAAAATAAATAAATTAAAAAATGGCAACATTCTGATACTTATTTCTTTTTAAATACTTTTGCATGATATGTACCAATGTTTGGCCTGGAAAGTGTGTTTCAGGATGGCCATTCAGATCTAACCAAGATGTCCCACATCCATATCGACTTGTTACATGGAAGTACAGTATTAAAGTAGACAAGATGATGTGCAGCTTATGTAGAAACACATAGCTACCAGCTAATCTGAAATAGGTTACTTGCTGCCAAAACACTTAAAAACCATCCAGCAATGATTTTAAACTTTCCCTACAGTTTAAAGAAATACAGACGCTTCTTATTTGGCAGGCCCTAAGATGCCAGGCCAAGCAGGAATCCTCCAATGAAACCACTTGTGACAACGATGTTTTTCTTCACAAACTCTGTGGACTGAAAAAGACGGAAAACACGTTTCAGTTCCATGCCGGGCAAATTTTCAAGAGCAGGGAAAAGTAAAATGTGTGCTTTCACAGTGACTGTTCATGCTTCCATGCCATGTTGGTACAGATTGTTTAAATATATAAAACTGTAAGGAAATAACGAAATGAGTATTGTGTGGCTGTAAATCCAGCATCTTCGAGTAGGTCACTGCAAATAATTCTATAACTCATAATTTGTTCGCAGACATTTTTACTGTCTAATGAGCTGCACTTTTAAGTTTTAAAATAGTTCAATCAGTTTTGCAGGTGACTACACAGAAAACATATTCTTACAAGACTGACAGCAAAGCTCTGATTGTCCTTTGTATGCTGGGCAATCAAAATAAAGCAATCCATAAAATTTTGAGGTCTCACCTTCTCAACCAATGTGTTTAATTCAGGGCCTGCTTGATTGGTGCCCTTCTTTATCTGCTTCTTAGCTTTGTTGACATCCTTCTCTACTCTCTTCCAGTCCACTTGGATATAGCCACTATTGTTAGCTATCTGGAAGAGGAGTCAGGCAAATGAAAAACAGATGAAAGGCAGCTTCACCAAATTTTTTTAAATCTGTTGAAAGGCTTAACTCGCACGTGTGTAGTGATGCAAGAATACCTGCAACAGGAGCAGACCTCCTCCTACAGCTGTAGCAGCAACTTTTCCAACCTTCTGGAAGAGATATCCTGCACACCTAAAATGAACGGGACACACAGCATGAAGGATAAATAATGGCTTCAGCGGCCTTTAAAATGACCATTTTGAGGTTTGCATGGCAGTAAATAGCCCAACACATAATGTCTAACTAAGACATTGTTTGGTATGATACCCAACTGCAAAATTAGAAAATTTAAGGGTAGAGCCCACAGAATTTGTTTTCATAAGTGATGGCAAAAGGTGATTTATCTATGTTGCAATAAAGAATCGGCGACATGTCGCTTCATTCGAACCGCAGAAGTACAGGGGGGGTGGAGGAGAGACATGAGACAAGATGACAGAAAGACAAACCACCATCCAATCCATGGCCACAGGGGCTATGTGTGACTTACCTTGTCTAGCACTGGACTATTTCTGAGCCATTCAAATAGTTTCATGTTATGTATAAAATATTTATCAACAGAAAACTAGGTGGAGGGGCTAACGAGGGGCAACTGAAGGCAGCATAATGCATTTCAAGGGAGAATATTTACCATCCACTCACTCCCCCTATGGCTATCTGTGTGGCCACGGAGTATTTCTCTGCCACTGGCCCGGAGTTTTTCCCGAAAAGGCGACTCCACCACCGCTGACGTTTGGCATACTCTGTCAGGTCCACGACCTTGTCGTAAATCTCCTCTTCCACTTCTTTGCATGCACGGAAAAATAAAAACAGTTAGCATAAGATAGCCCCGAATCGATGCCCTGCAAGCAGAGACTGCCTAAAAAGGCAATACGACCATATTAGGTTTATTTTTCATAGTACTACAACTGTCACAAGCTCAACACATTTCGAACGTACAGGTATAATTTAGTAATAAACTGAATCTGTCCAAATATATGCAACGCACGGGGTTTCAACATGTCATAGGTAGCTAACGCTAACGTCGCTGTCGGATATAGTCGTAACTTAGTGAAGTTCTTAGGCCCGGCAAGAAGTTAGCACGATCAGGCGGCTGAAGCTAGGCGACAGTTGGAAAGTTAGCTCCAAACGCTACGTCTCGGGACGTTTGGGGTTTCCGCGGGAGCAGCAACGGAGTTTTAAGGAGAGAGAGACGTCGGCTCAAAGTTAACAAACGCGTCTTATATGTCATTCATGCCTGGAGAATTCCCCGTGTCCAGGTTAAGACAGAGATCTAATTAGTTTATAGGCCTGCTCACCCGCTTTGCGGTTCGCCATTTTGGAGTACGCTGGTCTGCCCGCAGCTGCCTGCACGTCCGGCGTCATTTGCATAATTTTAACTGTCACAGTAAAAGAGAAAACGAGACACTGGCCGGATATACCTATAGAATAATATCGTCATTTACACACTGTAATAATAATAATCATGATAATAATAATAATAATAATAATGATAATAATAATAATAATTTCTAGTGGCTTTCAGTGTATTTACATACAGTTCCTAGAACAATGTTCAGGGAGAGCAAACTTAAACAGATAACTTAACAGCATCGCGATAATAGCTACTGCCTCTATATGTTACACATACGTAGAGATACTTAAAGGTTATTTTCAGGCCGGGTCAGGTCAGGTCAGGGTCCATACACTAGGGATGTTTGGCTGATAACGAGAGGGGAAAAAACCTTGTGTATAAGTGAGGAGGGGAAAAGACTGAGTAAGCATCGCAAGGGTGTGTGGAAGTGCAAGAGTGCAGGAATAAATAGTGTAATGTAATAAGTTACTTTATATACACACCAGAGGTGGTTTATGCACAATGCATGCATGAAAAGTCCATGCACAGTATAGAGTATACAGCCTGCTTAGTTTTATATTTGTATATAATTTGTAGGTAAAGTAGATGTTTCAGTGTTTTAGTGTTAAAGGGTTAAGAAAAGAAACACAGTGTATTATTGCTATTACTATATAGTATATATAATTCTATACTATATATTAATAAGAACAAGCAAATCTGTACTTCTTAATTAATTAATTAAGACATCTAATTAAAAAAACAAATTGTGACCAAACAGTTGGCAGAGTCTGCCAGCCTGGCTACTCCATCAAGTGTTGGCCGATTATTGAAGGCAGTTAAGACACAATTGTGGACACGCAAAGGTTGGTTAGGTTTTTAACCAGGTGGTTTTTTCCACTTAAGCGAGGCAATGGCCATTTGCCGAAAGAGATACATTTTGGGATGAATTTCAATCAGCAAAACAAAAGGATAACTTTATTATAGCGGCAATAAATGCAACTCTGGTAGGAAATGGTTATCGAAACTGACTGTAAAATATACCTAAAATCAGGTAGGTAGTTCTAAGAGTGAGGGAGAGGAAGCTTCTTTGATTACGCTGTCAAAGGTGCAGGGTTATGAAAAAACAAAAAAAACAAAAACAATCTAGAAATAACAAAGTCAACTCTAACTAGGAAAAGGCATCAAATCAAACACATGATAAAACAGATAATATAACAAATGAATCGCCTGTTTTCAGCAAGTTTATGCTTCTGGTTGTCTGTTGAAGATAAATCCTCTTTAACAGAAATACCTACTTTTATTAACAGCATATTGTACTACTGATTGTCACTTTTGTAAAAGGAATTCTGAGGTAGTTGTAAGAATGTGTTACCTTTAACAAAATCAAATTCATATTGCTGGTCCATTTAGACAGTTTGTTCTCCTGATAGAATCACATACCTCAAGTGTACATTTTGTTGTCCACTATCCTTCCCACCCAACATACAGAACGTTACGGTGTTGTACAGCGGATGTCTGGGCAATTTTATTGTTTGTTGGTTCGTTTTCCTAGTTGCTGATAACTGAACAAAAGCAGAATCGAATGTGGAGACATTTTCAGAGCAGCTACAGGTGAGTCTGATAGCTGATATTCTTTAAAATTATTGTTTAATATTTACGGCCTTTATTATTCTTTTTCTATTGGTTTTGTTTCTATCTATTTATCTATCAAAAAGTACTGTATTCGTGCAACGCTGCAACAAACATCCTTGACAGCCGCCCCCCCCCCACAGACAAATATGACAGCCATTTTGGCCAATAGGCTGCCTTAAAATACAGTTACGTAATCATAATATAGCGCCAGGAACTAATCGCAGGACTTGGGGCGGGTCTTGGAAGCCGATTTGATGTGTACGTGCGCGCAACACATCAACCGGAGACTGTCATGTGACTGCGGACACCGGCCACCGATTGGTCAGGCTGGCCAGAGGGCGTGCCGACGGTCGCGGCGTGCGTTTGCTTCTGTGACACAATTACAACAACTTTGAACCGATGGTTGGGGAAGTTTGCGATTTTATCAAACAACACTCACTCCTAAATCCCAACATTACATCAACTTCATGCACAAATTGGCACTGGAATACACGCTGTGTTTTGATGTACAATGAGGAGTGTGGAAGGTAATTTGAAGGGATCATTTCCTTGAGGATTTGGCAAGAATTACGCTACGCCCTGTTTTCGTTCTGGATAGCTGTGCAACACTTTGGTTGTTATTGCATTTTGCCGGAGTTGCTCGGTCCCGTTGATCTTGCCGTCTCTTTCCCATGAAATCGTGCGGAGTGTCGCTCACCGCCGCTGCCTCTGCTGCTGCCCGGAGTCTCGGCGTTGCTGGTAATGACGAGGAGAAAATGGCGTCGGGAAAAGCGACTGAAATCGAAGAGGACTTTCCGAAGCTAACAGCGCAAGAGAAGGAGAGCTTGGTCGGAATTGACAGGTTAGGTGATCTGCGGTGTGGGCAGTCTCACTCGCTCCCTTTCTGCAATTTCTATTTTTCTTCGCGCAGTTTGAAACAACAAATATGAATGCCCCCAAGTAATACGGAACCGCCTGTGTTGTCTGTGCTCTACTTGCAGTTTACTGTTTGGATTTCATAGGCTTCAAGAAGATGGCGCCAGAACGACGGCCTTGCTGTTAAAGGTATGCTACAGAGTAGGGTCATAGTCGCCTCTCTCCGTTATCTCCCCTGATTAGTGCATATCCCACCTGAAATAAGTGGTACAGACCTCGCAACGCCGCGCTTGCTGTATGGCTAGCCGCGATTTGCTGTACAGTCAAGCGCCCCGTTGTAAACTGTGGGACTCTGAGGGGAGATGAACAAATTTAACACCTTGCTACCTGTGACATATCACTCGCTAAAGTACAACAATGATCCCCGGAAGATGAGAAATGCACTTTTGTCGCGGGGAGAGACATTAGAAACGTTTGTATACCACTCTTCCATCCGTCCCATCATTATTTTGTCGGCAGCGAGAGTTTGGGTTGTGCGTCAGCTCACTCTGGTAGCACGAAGCGGCTAACTCTCCAGCGGTTGTCCCCCTTCTCCGCTGGCACATGTAGCTATAACGCCACTTAGCTGACACTATCGAGGGAGAAACAAATGCACGGTGGTAGTTTAGGGCTTGCAAAAATAATGGCTGCTTGACTTGGCCCAAGATGGCGGGGATGAGAAGAAAATACCCAGCAAACGTTCGCTAGCTAACTAGCAGCAGTGGCTAGGCTAATCGCCGTTTGCAGAAAAAAAGATATCGCGACGAAGGCGTTCGGCGTTTACGACAAAGATGAATCGTTAAACCAGAGGCGAGGCGCAGCCACTTAACTAACTGTACGGTGCGCGGTGCACACATAGCAGCCGTGTTCGTGCAGCCAATGTTACTGCCGCTACGCTGACTGTGTCTGATCTGTGTCGTCAACATGTGGCTGCAGGGTTTCTTGTCGTAGGGTTAGCGGGGACCACTGGGTATACTTCAACATTAGGCCCGGCCATGCACCCAGTTATTGCCATTGTTTCTTTTTTTTTTTTTAGTTGTTGTTGTTGCTGTGCTTTATACTCTACCAGATATCTGGCCGGCCAGAGAGGCCTATTGCCATCACAACATTAAACCTCTAAGGTCTGATAGTGGGATCCTTCTTCTCGTGTAAGACTGTCCCCCCTTATATACTTTTGTAAATCTGTGGAGGAATAAACCCACTCTGAAACCATGTTCCCTTTACATCCTCTCTCTGGACCCTACCACGTTAAAATGTGGGGGAAGGGAGGGTATTAGTTCAGCATGAGGTGCAATTTAACCTGATACAGAGCCAGCACACCTAAACATGAGAAAAAAAATTCTTCATTTTGGTACAGTCCCAATATAGTTTTCACATTTGTGGGACGGGATTGTTTTCCTTTGCTGACTCACACTGTCTCTGGGGGGTGCTCTGCTGGGCCTTAGCTAACCTCTGTGGCACCAATTCAGAACGTAGAAGAATGGCTTGGCATTACACTGGCACTGCCAAATTGTGCGTAATAATGCGAGACTTTTATGTGTATGCGTTTGGCGTCGACGTGAAGAAACGGCAGATTTGTTAGTTCTTTTGTGAACACGGGCACAGATGCTTTCCCTCATGAGGAGTGTGAGGTTACGGTGGTAGGGGTTTAATCACAATGTGAATTGATTTTGATTCTCTGAGCAAAGACTGTCGACCTACAATTCGATTAGACTTTGAAGCTCCCTAATATGTCTATAAATGTTACACCAAGGCACTAGTTCAAACACTGACAGTTTTTTCAATTAAGATAAACAAATGCAATAATAATTTGATATATTAATGTTAATATATTCCATCTTTTTAAATCAATATAGCTGGCTTTTCCAGTAATGAATGGTGCAGGACTGTTTTGTTACATCTTGTCATCTTGCCAAAGATTGTTAAGTGGTATACATAACCGTTTGTTAAATGTGTGTGTGTTGAAATTACTGTGTAAATTATGCCACATCTATGAAGATTTACAAAATGTTTTTGTACACGCAAAATGAATGATGATCTTTAGACTAGTAAATAAAAATCCCCACTATCCAACTCTGTGGCTGTCCAGTTAGTATTGTGATTTACTAGTTTACTGCTAAAAAATAATTAATGCAGATTTGTATCAGAATGATGTCTTTAGCACACTCGCCGTGAATAAATAATTTAGGGCTTTGTCAAGAGTTTTGTGATTTATAAGAGCAATTTAGAGTCAATTTTAATAAAAGGTCAACTTTCTGAAAAGATGCTATGTCAAAAGACTTGCGTTAGTAGTAAACTTGCAACTATGTTCTGCAAATAAACACCACTGATAGTATGCTCACTGTGTGTTGTTTGAATGGTGCCTACGCTATATGGAGAGGGATGTGATTCAGAACCATCAGAAGCTATTTGCAAGTTCCTCAAACCGAGAAGCAAATTCGAAGCGTATTCTAGCTTGCCTGCTCCTGCAAGCCAGATTTCCAATTATTCCAATACTACGACCAGATAACTGGGCAGTGTTGCAGGTTCCATGTGTGAGAGAGATCTTTGTCGTCTTGTGTAATAGCGAATACATGCGTGCATCACCCACCAAGTTACAAACACAGACATGACATTCTTAATGGTATTTTTAATGGTACATACAGACAAAAAGGTCTGGGTGACTTCAGAATCAACTGTGCAAGAATGTCATGTAAAAACATACAGAACTGTGCTAGAATTGGTATCTTGTGTCACAGAACAACAGTTTCATTTCACCCAGTCCTTTGCTTTAGGCTTTCAGTCTTATGACAAATACATTGCTGAATCATTTTCAGCAAATTATTGTTGGTATCCAATTTATTTATTGTGACTGCAAAGTTCAACAAGATTAGCATGTATTGAAGGTGACATATTGCATCCAATATAATTTAAAAAAAAAAACAACAACACACAGACACACACTCACAGTCATACTCACTAATCATTCCTCTTTGCTGGCTGCAGTACGGGCTATCAGGAGTCATTTGTTTAGCCGTTGTTTAAATACTGACTGACAAGGGCCATATTTGGGCATACCGCTGGTACTATGCAAAACAGGCCTGGAAGGCTTGGAAAATGCACTCCCTTGGTAGTACATAACTCAGCAGTGTCTAATAAACCTGTACTCCTTGCCCAGGCATTAAGATCAAGTTGTAATTATAATGGCCTTTTATAACTCGGTGATTTATGTGCGATATGCATAGGATATACCAACCGTCTAACTCTGTATTCTTTGTCGCTGCTGTGTAGCACCACTCTAATCCTACGTTGTTATTGCTCTTACATTTAGGCTGTTAGCTGCTATGATGCCCTCATCCTGAAAGCAGAGGGGAAAGTGGACCCTGACATTTTCTGTCAGCTGGGCCACTTCAACCTCCTGCTGGAAGACTATCAAAAAGGTGAGAGTCGAAATGTGTGAATCTTTCTACCTGTTACTGTTTCCTCTTCGTCCCAAATGTGTATCTCCGGGTCACGTGATAGCTGGTTTTTCACGAGGAGTCATTTAACGTGCGCTATTGTTGCTTTTTATTTTCTATACTCGTCATTTTGGTTAAAACCACTAAAACCTGCTGACGGAGGGCAATTCAGATCAGACATTTTGTGCTCGTCTTCAAGACTTTCCCGCTGGGAAGTGTTACAATGCAGCTGAATTGAATATCTTGAGCTTTTAACATTGTCACTAAACACTTCATCTGTGTCTGTTTTTCTATCACATTCTTCTGTTCATCTCTTTATTTTCGCAGCATTATCTGCATACCAGAGGTACTTCAGTTTACAGTCGGACTACTGGAAGGTGAGTTTATCCATCTTTACATATGTGTAACACATCCAATGTTAAATCTTCATTTTTAGCACTTTATGAGGCACTATTTGCTGGGAACCATCTGTTCTTTCCGACCTTGTTGTTCGTGTAGTCTGTTGTTGGGCCCACATGGTCCTCATTTGTACACAGACCATTGCAGCGTACAACAAAACAGTCAGAACATACTAATACAATGACACACTTTCTTTTTATACACGGTCTCTAAGTTGTGGGTATAAATAAACTCAGTTCTCTGTAATATTTGATTGCAAATCCTTTTCAAACAACTGAAGTCAACAATAAGAGCTTGGTATCCTCCCTGATAATTCTCTGTCAGGCCTGTACTGCAGCCATCTTTGCTTTTTGCTTTTTTGTGGGCTTTTTGCTTTAAGTCTGGTCTTCAGCAAGTGAAACACATGTTGAAACGGATTATGGTCAGGTGACTGAAATGGCCAATTACGGCACTGGTGGGCCATAAAAAGTAGATGTTAAGGATCTTCTTTCTGCCGCATTGCCCTGAAACTGCCCTTTTTATGCAGTGTTCAACCAACACGAATGTGGCCATCCTCAGACGCTCTAAAACTGAAACTCGGAACTATAACCTTTATAATTGTTTGAATTCAAATACACTGTGCTGATACAGAGAGCCAAACAATGAAAACAGGGCTCCATCCTAGCTCCTTATATTGGTTGCGCTGGTGTGCCTAACTCTTCATTTAGGTGCACCAGCACATACAGATGCAGTGCATTCAGAAAGTATTCAGACCCCTTCACTTTCTTCACATTTTGTTATGTTGCAGCCTCATGCTAAAATTGTTTAAATTCATTTTTTTCCCTCATCAATTTATATTCAATGCCCCATAATGACAAAGCGAAAAGAGAATTTTTTTTTTTTTTTTCAAAATTTTAAAAAGGAAAAACTGACATTTCACATTGGCAGCAATATTCAGACCCTTTGCTTGAAATTTAGTTCAGGTGCCTCCTATTTCTGTTGATCGTCTTTGAGATGTTTCTACACGTTGATTGGAGTCCACCTGTGGTAAAGTCAGTTGATAAGACATGATTATGAAAGGCACACAGCTGTCTATATAAGGTCTCACGGCTGACAATATGCATATCAGAGCAAAAACCAAGCCATGAGGTTGAAGGAACTGCCTGCAGAGCTCAGAGACGGGACTGTGTCGAGGCACAGATCCCCAAAAAAGTGAGAGTCTTTATCAAAATTTGCCATTTTCGGCGTGTAGGTTGCTAGCTTAGCGGTGGTGGTGGTTGTTTCCCATAGCAAAGGGGATTTTGAAAACGGTAACAGGCAGATAGCGGAAGGGGAGGAGAATGCCGCGTGAAACACATGGCCAATGGCAGGCTTGTACCCACAGTGTACATCTGGTGAGTCAGCCTATACCCAAGAAGACAGCAGGTTATAATGGCTGCTAAAGGTGCTTCAACTAAGTACTGAATAACGGGTCTGAATATTTATGTCACTGTGATATTTCAGTTTTTCCTGTTTCATAAATTTTCACTTTGTCATTAAATGGTATTGAATTTAAATGATTTCAGCATCAGGCTGTAACATAACAAAATCTGAAAAAGTGAAGGTGAATATTTTACGAATGCTCTGTAATTTAGGTACGCCAAAATTACAGTGCATTTTATTCAATTTTTATCAAATTTACTTTTATTACATTGCATAGTTTTATTAATTTTATTATCCTTAACTTTCGTTATGCTTCACAAATGCACACCTTTTTAAATAGCATTGATTCTCCTAATCCCTTTGAGGCTTTGCAAGTAAGGTTGGGGTTAAATAGTATTTTAAGCAATCTGAATTCAGAATTGAATCAAAATGCAATGCATAACGTTGGCCGTGTCGTCATATCTGAGCCATGGAAATTGGACAAGCCATTCTTTGTGAGGGGCGCATATTTTTGCCTTTTTGTATGTGGGGTCAGGATTAGGCATCTTACTGGGGCCAGGGGAGACAGATGGTGGAGCGGATACCTCCACCTATGATGTTGGGTCTGGGACAGGTGTAATGGGCATCGCAGCATTTTATCTTGACGGAAAGGTTGTGATGTCGCTCAGAGAGGAATACCGGACGCAGTATCACACATGACTCGGGTTATTTTTCCCCACCCGCATTCAGCGAAGAAGAATATCAGAGTAGGGGTGGGTCTTTACAGAATCCAGGTGGGGAAAAAAATAACGCTATACACATACACACGCAGAGACAGACCTGCTTAATGTCAGGCGCACCGCTGCGACCAATGAAAGTGTTTGGTTGCACTCAGAAGATTTTGGGTGGCATCACTGTCCTGTAATCCTGTTCCTCATTGGGTTGGTAACTCTATGATAGCTTTGCTAGAAATTTTAGCAAACTTGGAGGCACAGCAAATGATATTATCTCAAACAAACCAGTTTGGTTACGTGTCATTTACTCAGAAATGTTAATTAACTGATTTGAGAGGTGAAGAAATGAAATGTTGCCTGCTAGAGATGAGAGTCCTGCATCTGTACTGACTTGCATCTAGAAAATATGCATGTAAAATATACATCCTGCATGGGTTCCTGTACGAGACGGACGTTGACAGTGAGGAGTGAAACGCTGCTAAATCTTTGGTCATCCATCCAAAACAGTGGTCCTTAATTGTGAGAAACGTCCACCGACAGCCAGTGTAGAATTTAATACCACAATCTGACTGTAGCTACCACCCACATTTTCAAAGCAAACAATCAGAATACAACATGAAATGGTGCAGAATACACTAAGTAGAAATCTTCATAATACTACTTCTAAAAAACATACGTCCCTCAGACTCACGTTGAAAAGTCTGGCATTTGATGTTGCCCTCTTTTTCCTGGCCGCAGACCAGTTTCCAAATCTCCTCCTCCTGTCTTCTTTGAGATTTGACATGTCTCTGCTTGTCTTTTTAAATATTGACTATGTAGTGCTACAATTTATTCATTGTTCAATCTGACAGATTACCACAAAGATTTATTAGATCCAATTTGCAAGGTGTGACATGCATGAACATGTAAGATTGATGCTGTTGCACAATCTATATGCGCCCCTCGGTGTGCATTTAGACATCCTCTTCCCACCCCTGGCGTGAAGTTCAGATGCATTTTCATCAAGTAGCAACCTTTTTTTTTTTTTTTCCCCTTAAGCCTGTGAAGACTGATCGTTTTGTCCAAATGAGGGGCAGCGGAAACAAGTTGTGATAACATTGTTGACACTGATCAGCACCTTTTTAAGTTGATATGGTGAACTTGTTAGCAAACAGTTGCTTATTTACATGTCTGGTAGTTGCAGAGCAACATTATCAATCATTCGAAGTGGTGTTTGTGTCCACTTGATAAATGTAAGTCCACTATGTTTGGTGATGTGCATGTAGTTTACAGTGAGTTTTTTAGATTGAAATAAAACAATAAAGCCTGGTGCTGGATAGAATGAGCTGAAACTTGCTATAATGCTGTCATTTGATACACTGATATCGGTTGATCAGGGCGATCAGTTAAATAGCTTGGATCATCACATTGCTTTTGTTTAACTTAGCTAATGGTACAGCATTTGTCATTCCAACAAGCTTAGCCGCATAGGATTTTTATGAAGACGTGATATTATAATGTGGATTTAACAGTATTCCCAAATTAAATTCAACACATATTTGCCTCAGTTTAGATTGCCTACAGTTCCTGCTCATGGCCTGGAGTTAAATTGTCCAATCAGCTGTGATATGATGGCATCCAGCCTGTCCTCATGCTGTCAGCGTGGATGAATAGGCCCGTTTGGTTTGATGTTTCACTGTTTGGAATGCCCATTAAACAGAGGTGCTGAGACTTCGATTGTGATCAGATCTGACAGCTCTGGGCCAGTCGGTATTACAGATCTCCACAGTGGAGTGAGGGTGTGAGGTCCTACGCGGTGCCAGTTGATAGTGCGGGGCAGACGTCTTTTGGTAGCAGTAGTGATGTAAATAGCCTGAGTTGGGAGCCCAAAAGCGGGGCTTTCATTGGCCAGGGCTAGACTGATGTGGTCGACTGAGTAAGGCTGTAACTTGTCCTCTAACAGGGAAGGGGGGATTCTTTTGGGCAAGCAAAAATGTGTCCGCATGTTGATGATGGAAATACATTGATTTATGTTCAGCCGATCGGTGCAACTCATTGGTTGAATCTCACTGCAGCCCTGCAATTCCACTCACTCTAATCTTTGTATGATGTATGATGCATATTATCTAGTTGTACACTTGATTGAAATAAAACAATAAAGCCTGGTGCTGGATAGAATGAGCTGAAACTTGCTATAATGCTGTCATTTGATACACTGATATCGGTTGATCAGGGCGATCAGTTAAATAGCTTGGATCATCACATTGCTTTTGTTTAACTTAGCTAATGGTACAGCATTTGTCATTTCAACAAGCTTAGCCGCATAGGATTTTTATGAAGACGTGATATTATAATGTGGATTTAACAGTATTCCCAAATGAAATTCAACACATATTTGCCTCAGTTTAGATTGCCTACAGTTCCTGCTCATGGCCTGGAGTTAAATTGTCCAATCAGCTGTGATATGATGGCATCCAGCCTGTCCTCATGCTGTCAGCGTGGATGAATAGGCCCGTTTGGTTTGATGTTTCACTGTTTGGAATGCCCATTAAACAGAGGTGCTGAGACTTCGATTGTGATCAGATCTGACAGCTCTGGGCCAGTCGGTATTACAGATCTCCACAGTGGAGTGAGGGTGTGAGGTCCTACGCGGTGCCAGTTGATAGTGCGGGGCAGACGTCTTTTGGTAGCAGTAGTGATGTAAATAGCCTGAGTTGGGAGCCCAAAAGCGGGGCTTTCATTGGCCAGGGCTAGACTGATGTGGTCGACTGAGTAAGGCTGTAACTTGTCCTCTAACAGGGAAGGGGGGATTCTTTTGGGCAAGCAAAAATGTGTCCGCATGTTGATGATGGAAATACATTGATTTATGTTCAGCCGATCGGTGCGACTCATTGGCTGAATCTCACTGCAGCCCTGCAATTCCACTCACTCTAATCTTTGTATGATGTATGATGCATATTATCTAGTTGTACACTTGATTGAAATAAAAAAAATAGATAAAACTTGTTTGAAATACGTGTTCTACACGTTACGGTTAGTGACGTCACCAGCCAATGGCAGATGTTGACTTGAGGGATCAGGGATAATTTTAGACCAAATATTGTGCCTATTTTAAAGGTCTTATTTTTATCTAAAGTGTGTTTATAAAAACTGTTTTGAAAGAAGGCGGCAACAGTCCTTTTTGTAGCGATTGATGGAGATGTTGTCTCAGCTACTCGTCAGTCTCAGCAGGGCATAATGTAATTCTGATGCATGCCCGTGGATCGGCCACATATGTGGTTATGTAATTATATTAAGATCAGTACCATTGCCTATATCGGCCATACTGCCCGCCCTTACTGCTTATGCAGTTATACAGTTGGTTTCTGCACTGGGGGCAGCAGTTGCCCCTGTAATGTAGTTGTCCTAATCGGTTAACTAGCCCGGGAATGGCGGGGTGTGACATTTGAATGGCTTCTTCTATGAGAGAAGAGTTTCTCGCAAACCCACCCAAAAACCCAGAAATGAATGGTTAAATAAATCAGTTTAACCCTTAATTGGTACAGAGATGTTTTACTTCATTTAACATTATGAACATAGTGTATGTAAAATTACATTGACACCATCAAGGTTATAACTGCTAGCTTTTAGCTTCTTACCAAGTTGTCAACAGTAATCATTTCAAAGTGCTGAAGAACTTCTATGTTGCTGTTTGTAAAAATTGTAACGCTTTTTTTCCAGAATGCTGCCTTTTTATATGGCCTCGGCATGGTTTACTTCCATTACAACGCATTTCAGTGGTAAGTGCTTTTTAAAACAATCTTTTTCGTTACATGAATGCCGTCAGCCAGTTTTATAATGATCATGATTTTTCTTGTCCATTTGGAAAAGTGGGGGTAAGACAAAGGTTTACTCCTTCTTCAAGAAATGTGCAGACATTTTGGCAAACACACACTTGCTTTCTTACCTGAGCAGGATGAGAACACTGTTATTGTCATTTAATCTCTGTTTGTTCAGTATAGTTAGCTACAGAATGTTTTTAGCCTAGCTTAGCACAAAGATTAAATAGGGAGAACCGGCCAGCTTGCTTCATTTATGATTCTGTAGTTGACACAGTTAGACAGCTTATTTCCTAAAATGTTGCACTACATTTTGAGTTTTCTCTCTCTGGGTATGTTTCTGACTCCATCAGTGTACGTGCAGTGTTATTCTCTGTTCCCTGCTGCTCGGAAATGTCTGTATTTGTGGCGGTCCACTGTGGAGTGGAGTGGGGGTGTCGATTTGCGAAGGTGTAAGAATCTTCGACATCCAGTGCATGAGGATCGGTTGCAAGAAACCGCTGCAGGGAGATACATCTTGTGTGGCTTTAATGATCATGTTTTCATGAGAGCAGATTTTACGGTAACCATTACGATTACTGAAGTGTCCTCGATTAAGCCCTATTGCCAGTGTTGTGGGGATAGAAAAGACAGCTTTTCAATATGTCAAGCTGTAGCAGCTGGCCTGGCGTTACCTGTCTTTGCCTGCTACCTTTGTGCCCATTGAGCACGATTTTCCGCTTTAGTAAGCTACCACAACAGAGCTTCACGTTAGTCTGTTTTCTTAGTTTAAGCCAAGCCTCTTAAGATTTAAAAACCACACCGTTCATTTTAACATACTTGTAACTGGATGACCTGAGTTTCTGCTCTAATGCAACAAGGCACAGCCCACACAGATGTGTCCATTAGCACCGCACCCCTACCACTGGCAGGAATCTTAATATGTATGTTGGAATAGCCTGAAAAAGGAAAGAATTTGCCAGGAAACATCCAGTTTTTTTATTGCTGGGATGCGTTAGGTGTCCTGTGATGTTGTCCAGGTCACACCAGCCTCTTCAGTAGAGGCCCAGTGGGCCCATTGCCCAGTGTGGCTCGGTTTCTCGAGGGGACTGTGCAGGTGAATGCGTGCTTTTAATCATACAGATTCAGAAGCCAGTTTGGGACTACAACGTGTACAGTGGGCCCCATCTCTCTCTCCCATAGGGAGCAGAACATTACCGCCACTGACAGAATCATTAACAGCGTTTTTGTCCTAGTACAGCTCATAGCTACAGCTCACAGCTACAGTGGGCTTGATAAGCTTCACCAGTCCCTCAGTTTTACGGACATTTTTGCTTCGAGTGACACGCATGTTAAAACTGAAGTTTCATCTTTTCAGTCCTCTACCTTGGTGCAGTTGGAGTCTGATTTTACAGCCACTAATAAAATAGAGTAAGCCACGCTTAAAATGAAGCAGCTCATTATATTTGCTTGGGTTGAATCGTTACACCAGAGCTGTGATTTTCTTTGTTTACTATTAAACTCCTTGTCATTTTGTGTTTTTGGGTGTACGCCATCAGCTGTCTGATAAGAGCTTAGGGGTTAGGCAACACTGACCAGTTAATTTCACTGACCATCTCATTTCCCAGTTGAACTGTTTGCTCCTACAGTGGCAGGTGTATCAGGCAGTTCACACTGCACTGGTTCTGCACCGAGCCACTTTACCTGGAGGTGCTGATACCTACTTCACCTCAGCTGGCTTGCGGTGACCTTTCCCTTTTTATTTTGCCTTCTGCCGCCCTTCTACCTCATCCATGGCCCTGAAGGAGTCCAGTATTGCTGCCCTGCCAAGTTTTTATGTCCCCATCTCTGAGGCCGGGGGAATGTGACACTGGGGGAAGGGAGAGAGCCATGTCGGGCTCTCGAGGATGGATTACGTCACCCTGAGCCCAAGGCTAAAAGGAATGCTGAGCTGTCAAATGGTGACTGTTACTTCACAGCGCTGAAGTGGTGCTCACTCAGCGAGACACTGGCCCAACTATCCAGTCTGTTCTGTCTGTCTGGCCATTACGAAATCCATCCAAAACTAGCATCAACCAAGAAAATATTAGGTTACAAATATCGTGCAAATTTTAAGATAGAGCAAGTATGAATCATTTATGCAAATAATTCTGAAATAGTGCACCGAATGGCATCCATATAATGGAGCCAAATTGTGTTATTTGCCTGGCCTATTCAGAAAATGTGCAGTTTTGTTTTTTGTTTTATTTATTTATTTATTTAGCTGTCTGATGCACTTTTCTAAAGGAGAGACTGGTCCTTCATTGCTGGAGTCGGCCGTACGGTGTGCGTCACAACCTATTCTGTAGAATAGCTGTGCTCTCCAAGCATTAAGTTTGGATTCTGGCAGTGAGGGAGGAGACGGTGAATGCAGAGCACACAGTGGAGGGAGGGAGGGAGGGAGGGAGGGAGGGAGGGAGGGAGGGAGAAAGGGAGGGACCAGATAAATGAGGAGGAGGGAGGGAGATGGGCAGCAGGGAAAGGGGGCAATGAGTTCAGTCTGCTCTCTCTCTCTCTCTCTCTCTCTCTCCCCTTCTCTCTCTGTGTGTGTTGGTGTGGGTACATGGTTGTGGGTGGGTGGGTGGGTGGGTGGGTGTGCGTGCGTGCGTGCGTGCGTGGCTGAGTATGTGTGTGTGTGTGGGGGGGGGCACCCAGTCAGCAGTGAGCTCAGTGCTCTGCCGTTCCATACAGGAGAAGGGCTTCATGCTGACATGCAATTGCCATTGTTGTCATAGCTACACAGTGAGTGAGTTCAATTGGAAATTCGTGTTTTTTTTTGTTTTTTGTTTTTTTTCCATTTTAATATGCCCTTGTCTCTGTAGACTAGTTTCTTTTTAATGTTGTCATGAAAGGAGCAGAGAATTTGTTGCTAACTTGGCAGAAGTCTTTCAGCATTTCAGCTGTCGCAGACGATACGCTACACTTGAAGCCAGCCCCGCTGTCATCAACCAGATACACTTTGCAGACACCGGATCATTAATTTCAACAAACTCAGGGACAAATTCAGTCTTCGGCTAAATCGCCAATGTTAAGCTTTCCTTCACCGAATTGGTCCACAATCATTGGGGTGCGGGAGCCACAGTTTAAATAGGCTATGACATGATGACATTATTAACTATTAAACAAGCCGTAAGAGGTGAAATAATTTGGTGGTTTTATTTTGCAGACCACAATGACAACTGTCACCCACACATTTTCTCAGCTATAGCTAAACAATTTTAATCCCTGTAGTTGACCAAACTCTTGGCTCCTGTTTGCTGGTGATTGTACTATTTATGATAGGCCAACAATGGTTTTATTAAAAAAAAAGAAACACAACTTTGTCATTCTGGCAGTTGAAAAACCCTGTACAGAGGTGAGAGAGCTTGTTATGCCCTGTACACACTACGTTACTTCTAAAGTCGTCAGATTGCTGTACTGCTTACTCCACAACTTGTTGTCTTGTAATCGGGAATCTCGAAATCATTGTGGTTTGCACACTACAGGACCGATTCCCGAACGAGTCTGTCTGGTCTCCAAACTATGTTTTGTCACACAAAAGAAGTGAGACGGGAAATGCCACGATCATGCGCCTTGAGGTTTTCTTTTGTTGTTGTTGTTTTGTTTTTTAAAATAACTTTAACTTTTACAGTTTTTTTGACCAACACATTTTGTGAACCAACACAAGAGGTTAACTTACTCAATTATATTAAAGAGTTTGCATTCTGTTTATTTTTTTATTACAGGTTTTTAAATGTGATAGTGTTTGAACATATATGCTTAGGTCTGTTTGTTTAAATGTAATATAAGACGGTAACTTCAAGAATTTCATTCTATCGATATAAAATTTGACTAAAATAATCAGCAAATTCATGACACATTGTTCATAGCTGGAGAGATTATTGACTATTGATAACCAATCGTGTTATCAGCTTATCAAAATATGATTTAAGATCCACTTTAAAATCAGCCCAAAATATTGTCACATGAACACCCTGGAAAAGCAGATGTTCTAGCATTTCCCCTACATGATTACAGAAAGAGCATTTATCTTCCGTATTAAGAATATATTTAGAAATAATGGAATTTATCAGGAAATATCTGTGTAAGATTTTAAATAACGGTTCTTTGATTTTGTTAGGAAACACATATTTGTAGGGAGAGTAAATACAATATTCCAATTTCCACCATCAAGAGCTTGGTCTTTACCATTTCTATTTATTTTAACTTAACATTTAATTATTTTTATGCAGTTGTTCACCCCCTTCCCCCGGGTTTCCCCTCACCCCATGTCTTGCTGGCTTTTCTCTGTGATCTCCAAATGACAGCTGGTCATTAGGGAACAGGATGTCGAATCTTTTAAGCACATCACAGTATTGTTAAAAGCTTATCATCTTAAAGGCTCTGAATCACAACTTCAGGGATTTGGTGCTGTGAATCAATTGTCCATTCAGAGTAGGAAGCTAACATTAGCTCAGGTAGCGAAAGTGCAGCGTCAGTCATGCATCAGTTAAGCAAACAGGCCCTCCTGAATTGTATTTCTTTATCTCACTTTATTGATGCTTTATGACCTTATTAAGCTGATCAGGTCAACGATCATGATGTGACTGATCCACATTAAACATATCCTCGCTGCCAATGTCATTGTAACACTTAGTGTTGCAGCTATCAGTTGCAGTTTTCCGGTTACATTATACAGTTACATTTGTTCAGTCACGGTGGGTCAACAACTCAGTTTTTAAGGAAGCATCCCTAGATCCATGCTACCTTACAAAAACAAAATTATAAGTTTGGGAGAAAGACAGCACTGGTATCGGAGTCGTTGCTCTTGCACCTGAAGCAACAAGACCCTTAACAATTGCAACAGTTCCCTTGACCCTGAACCATGGTTAGGGGCACGTCTGCCAGCTCTGCCTACCTAATTTGCATATCGACATGAATCTATCACATTGCAGGCACAATTGAAATACCGAGAATACTTTTTGATAACAGGTATAAATGCAAAGGCCAATGATCAGATGTTATTATTGGATTAAAGGATTATATTTCCCAGTCGACAGTATTTGGTATTAACGTGTACAGTCTAAGAAAAATGAGCCTCACACTCGTAACTTTTCTCGGGATGTAAAGAGCTGTGCTTTCAGACACCTGTATTCAGTAGTATCCACAGCAGATTTCGCCAGCTGAAGCACTCACAGTGCAGTGGAGAGATGGGATATAACTTAAGACGCTTGAAAGAAAATCTGAACCAGTGCGTCTGCACTGATGCAGGGGAAACACTGTCCTGATCATAGAAGGTGCCGTATACTTCAGTGACGCATTTTGAACATCTGAACTTTTATGGCTGTTCTACCTACTTGAAATAAACACAGTATGCCTCCAGTTTATGTTTTATTTTACTCTCTGTTACAGTATCACCACCTCTAATTAAGACTAAGTACTGTATGAAAGCATTAATAGGCCACATTTACACTTGTCATTTCAAAGGTCTCACGTGTGAATAAATAGCAGATGTTGTTTGATACCAGTTTGCGAGAGCCACTTGTATGCATCTCTTAGATCAGGAATCGGATTGCGTCTGTCTTGCATTTCACGAGCTACATGCAAATTAGGTTGGCCACGCTCCAGCCCAGAGGATGATGGCAATGCCCCTGAAACTGTCAGGCTCCGCTTTATTGTCGTTTCCACACATATGCTTGACATAGGCCTACGTACGAAGTGTCGTCTCTCATGGACCTCAGTGCAACATAGAACAGACATACAAAAACCACTCAGTCTGAAGGGTAAGAGTGAGCGATCTTAAATGAGCAGCAGCAACTTGGATGTGAACAAGTTCCAGTGTATTTACTCCTCTCATAGCAAACTTTACATGTTGGAGGAATTTGGGCCGTGGCCAGAGGCATGATGTTTTTGGGTCCATCCGTCCGTACGTCCGTCCCATTCTCATGAGCACAAACATCTCAGGAGCACCTTGAGGGAATTTTTTTCAAATTTGGCACAAATGTTTATTTGGACTCAAGCATGAACTGATTAGATTTCGAAGAACAAAGGTCAAGGTCACTGTGACCTCACAAAACACATTTCTGGCCTCAACTCAAGAATTCATACGCTAGTTATGACAAAATACACTTGATTTATTTTATTAAATTCCTTCAAAGTGTTCACTACATGCAGATGGGTGACAAAATAAAGGAAAAATCTGAAAATTTAGTGGGGAAACTGGAGGACAATGCTTCCATCCATAGGGCATAAGGGGTCACTGAATGGTTTGAGTATGAAAATGATGTGAATCATATGCAATGGCATTCACAGTCACCAGATCTCAACCCAACACTCATGGGAGATTTTGGACCTACGTGTTAGACGGTGCTCTCCACCCCCATCATCAAAACACCAAATGAGGGAATGTCTTTTGAAAGAATGGTGGAGCTCCGCAGACTTGTAGAATCAATGCCAAGACTCCCTGAAGCTGTTCTGGCAGCATGTGGCGGGCCGACACCTTTACTAAGACACTTTATATCTCGTCTATATGTTATGAGTCTGGACAGACGTGGATGTAAATTGAAACTTGACTTGACTGCTTTACTGGCTGGTGGAGGCAGACAACCGCAGGGCAGTAGTTAATTTTTTTTTTTCCAAAAATGTGATTTCAATCCATCTCTAATGCTTTTTGTTTGGATCTGATAGCTAGTCACAGTCATACCTAAGTTATGACCATTTTATCGGTGTTGAAGTATTGAGTCATATGATAATATTTGAGTCCGTCAATATTGTCCAGCTCTGGAGAATGTTTGCGAAACCACCACGGATTCAAACTGGTACTAGTGGAATGAGACGAGGGACTGACATTATTGTAACGAGATGGATTATTTGTATTGATATTTGTATTGAACATATGGTTGTTGTGTCTTTTTCCAGGGCAATCAAGGCGTTCCAGGAGGTGCTTTACATCGACCCCAGCTTCTCAAGAGCTAAAGAGATTCATCTGAGGCTGGGACTCATGTTTAAAGTCAACACAGACTATGAGTCAAGCTTAAAGGTAAATCTAAACGGTTGGAAAAACTCCCAAATTGTGTGATAGAGAGATTGAATAACATTTTTTGGCGTCCCAATGTTTGTTTTGGTTCAGCTCGTGGTCAGGTCAAGACCGGATGCTAAGTTTTACTAGCTATTAACCTGGCAACTGGGCACTGTTCATAAAAAATGGATTTCACCGGCAGCTCAATATCTTACACCTTTCCATGTTGTTACAGGCACTTTTCACAAACATGGCATTTTTGATTCCAGCTATAGGAATATAAAACGTCATTTTATTAGAAATTTCACTGTAGATGGAAATCGTCAAGATAAGTATACAACAGGGAACAGAAATATTATAGTACATGTTTTAGTACAATTAAAATAATGTACATAACTTTAAAATAATCGTACTTTTTATAAATTAATACATACTAGAGCTGCAGCGATTAGTAGATGAATTGATTAGTCAATCAATAGATTGGCAACTATTTTGATTATCGAATAATCATCTCTGTCATTTTTTAAAGCAAAAATCCCAAACATTTGTTGGTTCCATCTTCATGTGAAGATTTTGGGTTTTTTTGGGGTTTTTTTGTCATAAATTCATAGTAAAACTGAATATCTTTGGGTTTTGAACTGCTGTTCTGACAAGAGACAGTTGGTCAGACATGTGAAGACGTCGCTTTATAAGAAATTATATAGGACATTTTTGCTGTATCTTGACAATTTATAGACAAAATGATTCATCAATTAATTGAGCAAATATTTGTCCAATTAACCAGTAATGATTATAATCATTGGTTGCAGCCCTAATGCATAGCCAGTTTTACAGGATCTGAAATTGTCCTGCCAACACAGGATGATCATGGATTCTCCTCTTTTCATCCCTCAAACTGTGTGGTCATCTGGTGAATGATAACAACATTAAGAGAGTACAATCGTTTTCCATTCATGCCAGTCTGTATTGTAAGCCTGATGTGTAGTCATAGAAGCTTTCTTCCTGCCTAAATAGACTTTAGACTTCCCCAGTCCTCAGATTAACAAAGGCTGGTGGATCATCTGTCCCGTCTGTCTGAGCTAAACCCTGTCTACTATTTCCTGACACCTGTGAGCCATAGATTTCCAGACAGTATCGAAGGGCTTTCTGACCGGAGCCTATGGATCTATTGTGCAGAGAGTCCTGGTTCCCTTTAGGGACAGACTGATGTCTGATCCTGGTCTTTGTCCCACTCCAGACATTCTGTCACAGGGGTTTGTATTACGCATTTTAATGCATTCGGATATTATGGAGCCTTGCACGGGATCGCTCTACATCTAAATTTACAGGTGTTGTTGTGAATGGAATATTTCCAGTTCATTATGTAATTCTCTTATTTATTGTTATTATTATTATTACAACATATTAATGGTTGAATAAGCACCTCTGACAGTTTGAACAGGCAAACTGAAGATTATAGGTTCCCCGAAGGTAGTGTGAATTGCAAGTGTTCATGATAGTTTCTACCCTTTTGCGATTAAGTGGTACAGTAGTGAGCTAAGTAGGCTGCACACGCTGCACGTCCTCACTCTGTCTAGGATGCGCCCCTCCCTCTCAGTCCTGGCTCAGCCAGCAACACACACACACACCCACCGACTGACACTCGCCACACACACATGACTGCCCCAGTTATCTACAGGGAGGGGTGGGCGCGCGTTTAGATGAGCAGAGGCTGAATGAAGGTAGGAGAGAGAGAAAAGAGAGAAGGGAAATAGAAAGGGACGAACAGGAAATTGATAGAAAATGCTGGGGGAGGTAGGCAACGTAGAGACAGATTTTTATAAAAGATGCATGTTTCATGGTGCTTCCCCTTCATCCATCCTCTTCTCCCTCGGACCACATCGGATAGAGGAAGAGGTGGAGAGGCATCAAGTAAGAGAGAGATGCCGGGCATTTCTTGGAATGCATTGTAACCAGATTAGGAGCCAGCCACTGCAATTTTGCAGATAACTGCCTCTAACTTGTATTATTTACCCGTGGTACCTTTTACATAGACTCACGCTAACTAAATTATAGTAGTGGCTGCTAATTTAGCCAATGAGAGAAGGGGAAAGGAGACTGCAAGAGTGTATTCATGCACTGTGTATTGGTAAGGTGATGAGTTGGCTGTCTGTGTAGCCATAGAGAAGAGCTTTGAGCTGAGAAAGGAGGTGAGATAGAGGGAAGGAACTGGGGGGTGGTGTGTGCCTGCCTGTTCCAGCTTTGAGGTATTGTGTGTCATCTCTCTGCACTCTCCACTGCAGCCGTCTGCTGAATAGTAATCAGTGACACCAGGAGAGAAGAGGGGGAAGGAGGGGGAGAGAGAGAGAGAGTGAGAGAGAAAGAAAGATAGCAGAGAGAGAGAGAGAGAGAGAGGAAGGCGAGACACGGGGAGGGAGGTGGAATGCCAAGCTGACAATCCTGCTGCATTATCTGCCTGGTGGTAGAGCAAGTGTGAAAGAGAAGGAAGGTAAGGATAGAGGAGACCGAGGGAGAGATCTACAGGAGGATGCAGTGGGGTTCCAAGAGGAGTGTGATCTGCCAGCCATCTAGGTAACGCTTTGTGTGTGTGTGTGTGTGTGTGTGTGTGTGTGTGTGTGTGTGTGTGTGTGTGTGTGTGAGAGAGAGAGTTTCAGTGCATTCTCTGACATAAAGACATCTGGCCGTAACGAGTGTGTCTGATGTTCTGTGGGTCACAGCGCTGCTGCTGCTTAAAAGGGAGTCTATTCCAAGGGGGTCCTGTGTGTGCGCGCACGTGTCAGTGTGTGAAGCTCCACTGGCCTTGGGGGGAGCATGCAAAGAAAAGCTCCGGCTGGACAGTTCTTGATTTTTATCTGCCTGACATTGACTGTGTGCATTTTTAGCCGCTGCCTGGATTGCAGATAACTGATGTTTGCCTTTAAGGTTACAGCATTTCTGTTTTTTCTTCCAAGAAATCCACCACAGTTGACCGGTGGAGTACGGCCACACCAGCAGTACAGTCTGTTCCGTGACTGTGTGCTAGACTCTTGTGGACGGTTCCTGGTTTCCAGAGGTTCTCAAGAGCTGCAAACTGTTTTTACTGACCCAAATAAGAAACACTGGTGGCGCCTTTTTAAATATCCTAAACCTGCGTTTGACTGCGTTGGGTCATGGTGCAGCTTAGTAACTGCAACGGAACCTGTCACCTTGAAGCCACCTATGGGTGCCTGGGCATTCCCTTTACTGATTTACAGGATCAGACACCGTGCTGGAATTTAATCTTTTTCACTCAGCTCAGGCACCTCTCATTCGCTGATGTCTGACATGCACTACAGCACACATGACTTAAGGTTAGTAGTGTGCCACACCTTGGCAGCCGGGCTAAGCCTCTGCAGACATCTACCTTACTCAGCAACGCTGTCTTAAGTTCACATGATGGGAGAGGATGCTATCATGAAATTACCGGATGTCGGTGTCTCATTTTGAGGGCTTTGTCTTTTGGTTGGACAGGAGGAGGGCGGGAAGGTTGGAGCACGTTGAGTGATCCAGAGACAAGAATATCTATGGTTCAGCCCCTCCAGCTATCAGTGTCCTCTCATGTTACGGTCACCAGAGTTCATTCATGGCTCATTGTTGATCTGTTGGGGCTTTTCAGAAAAGCAGATTGGATGGAGGAGAATAAGAGTTTCTGCCTACTTTATTAAAAGCATCAAGACTTATAAGCAATCAAGTACTTTATGATCTGAGACCTATCCTTACCAGTAGGAATCAAATGATGTTTATTTTCACCCTGCAGATCACTTTGTGTATTAGTAACATGAGAAAGCAGACCCTCGATCAGTTCTTATCTTTTTTTGTATATGTATTTCTGTTCGTTATAAAGTGCTTCTTTTTTTTTTTTCTTCTTTGCAGCATTTTCAGCTGGCTCTGATCGACTCCAATCTCTGCACTTTGTCCAAAGCTGAAAGTAAGTAGTTTTGCTTTAATTACCAGTGGGCCACATGGAAACCGGCCATACGCTGCTGCGTAATGCAGTACTAGATTTGATGTACCAGCTCGTGGCAGAAAGCACATATTGAAAGGGCACGGGAATATTTCTACAGAGCAAATTTTCCTCTCTGCTGCCATTTCCCTGCTGACTCTGCCCAAGACTGGGGTTGCCTAGGAGACAGTACAAGGAGAGCGAGAGAGCTGGAAGTGCTTGCAAGCACATTGCACATGCACACTAACTCACACACACTCAGATTACATGTACACGCCGGGGAAACTGTCCCACTCCCCCTCCCATCTGTGTTCCATACTGTTTGCAATCTGTACACACAGAGTCACGGGGTGAATTTATAATATCCCTGATTTTTTTTCACAAGTAAACCCTAATTTTTCTTTCCTCTGCTTTTTGTTCCCACAGTTCAGTTTCACATTGCTCATCTGTATGAGATCCAGGTAAGCGGTAATCTGTTACAATTTCTGCTTCAGTATTTAGGCCACTTTAATGTTGTAACTGAAGTTGTTAAACCAACAGTTATATAGACAGTGTTACCCTTTCTTCTTCTCCTCTGAGTCTGATGAGGGTTCACGCATAATCTTTGCTGGTCATGAGCAAATGGATGTTATTTTGTTAGTTCGAGGTCCTGTAGTTAAATGTTAGGGGAAATAAAAGAAGGTAGCAATCACTAAGCGCTAATTTATCTCGTCTTGACATACACTACCGGTCAAAAGTTTGAGAATGCCTCCATTTTTCCAGTTGTTACTGAAATGTAGATAGCGTAGTGTCTCAGTCTACTCTGAAATTAAAACATAGAACGAATAAATAATAAAAATAAATTAAGAAAAGGAATCATGGAATCTTAAATCCTAGATTTAATCTTAATTTTTCCGACTCATCCAGAGGCTGAACACACTTGTGACGTTCTTTCTACAATGGGAAAGAAACATTGTTCAGAAAAATGGTCCCAACGCAGTTGCAGAAGTTCCCATCAATGTGTTGCACTTGCGGGTTGCTTTGCTTCCACCTTCTGTCCAGTTCATACCAAACCAGCTCCATGGGGTTCAGGTCTTCCATCATGTGAAGCCACCGTCTGGTTCTGTTCTTCCAATGTTTTGTTTCGTTAGCTCTCTGTAGCATGAACCCCGGACCACCCACTCTGTCGTCCTCTGTTACACACCTTTTACTCGCCTTTCCCATAGCAACATACGGTACTACTTCCTGCAGTACAGTGTTGTCTAAGTCATGCATCAGAGTCACGTAGGAACACCGTTTGTTCCGAAACTGAATTTGTACTAACTGAGAGTTTGTAGGTCATCAACAGAAGTTGTGGAACCAGTAGGAATAGTTTGCATTAACTTTCAAGGCTTCATTTACTTCCACAGCTGCAGGAAAGTTGGAAGTGAACTAATGTCTTAGTCCCAGTAAAAGGCCTGTTTTCCATGAAATTTACAGGGTTTTCGGGTTCTGGTGACCCAATCTCTCTTTTTTTTTTTTTTTCTTTAACCTTTGACAGTTTGCCGCTGACCTTTGAACCATATAAGGTTGTTCACTGGAGTTGAACTGCTGAAATTTAAATAAAAACTGGAAAAATGGGGTTGTCCTAAAACTTTTGACCGGCGGTGTACATACACACCACATGACCAAGCAGTTAGTAGTTGGTCACAATTTGACCGAAGTCACTGAATTAGTTTGCCGCTTTTCCTGTGTTTTTTGTAGTTATGCAGGACAAATACGGTCCCTTCTGCCTTCATTTTATCGATGTTATGTAATCGTAATGTCTTAAATCAGACAGATAAAAGTAATAGTTTAGCATAATTCAAAATACAGATAGAATCGGATGAAGAATTGCCAGAGAATCTTTTTCATTTGGTTTTTTTATTCCATTCATTTTCCGAGTGCCCTGTGATTCTGAACATTAGCCTGTCATGAATAATACTATGAACGTATGAAATGTGGTTTTTCCGCTTTAACCCCTAAGTAAGAGGACTTGGGAGCTGGGAACATATCAGTTGCACACTGATATGTTTACTTTGTTTGAGTGGATGTAAAATTGTAATTACAAACAAAGGAAGAATTGTCCTATTCTTAGCCTTTGAATGGAACGTTAATCAAAAGAAAAGCTTGTGCATAAATGAAGTATACATGTGTCACAGTGACCTTTCGTTGAGTTGTTACTGATGGCCGAGTAATGGAAACTGACACTTTTATTATGACGGCTCTGGCAGACTTCTCAATCAGTCCACATTTTCAGCTGCATTTGGATTTTTATGACGCAGACATAAATGGCTTTGTTAGCAGGGCCGTGCTGCTCACCACTGGCAAGTAGGTTAAGCTGTGGCCCCGCAGAAGCGTCACTCACACAATAAGGCACTAGCTTACTTGCTGTGGCTTGTCTCTGATGTTAAAGTGATTGAGTTACTACTTCTGTCCTGCCGGTTGGGTGCTGCATCAGCAGCGTTTTGGTGGCTAGTGTTAGTTGATGCCAGCAAAGATACGCAATGTTCAAGCATTTGCCATTATCCTGTATTTGTCACTTGTGGCCAAAGTGGCTGGTGTTCAGCAGAAGTACACGGTGTTGCTTTAAATGCAGTTACAAGGTGAAGAGTAAGGTGCATTGAACAACAGATAACCATAGCAACAATACCGTGGTAATGCTGCGGTGTCTGTTTATAAGTACATGATCCTGCAAGGATATGTGCAGAATCATGTACTTGTAAGTACATGATTCTGCACTGGACTGCGATTGCCGTCCAACTGTCCTAACTCACATCAGTGACTGCAGACAAACCTAAAAATTGACTGTTTACGCATAGCTTCACATTCTGTGTTGCTGTGACTAAGGTTTGAATGCACCAGTGCACTCCTAAGAGTCCAAATATGAGAAAAGACTAGAGACACCACTTTGTTATTTCCTTATATCGACACAATATATTGGAATTATCCAGGATAGTTTCAGTCAGCTGCTAAACAGCCTTTCATTCAAAACTATAGTGTGAACGTAAAAAACACGATCAACAGAGGATTTTTCCGCACTAGTAGAATTTTAACTGTTTACTCGAGTCTTCATTTCAGTGAAGCTTGAGTTGAGTTGACTGCTTTGAATTGATCGTGGGAGTCAAAGAGCTATTCAAATATTCAGTCCTATCAGTGTGTGGTGTCTGGCTCCGGTCTGGCTTGATGACAATCATTAGTCTAAGCAGGAAGGAACCACTAAGAGCTTCTCATTTATGTGCCCCAAGTGTCAGTATTTAACCCGAGGTGGCTTTACAGACAGGAAGTCCAGGACCAGTGTGTGTGTGTGTGTGTGTGTGTGTGTGTGTGTGTGTGTGTGTGTCTGTGTGTGTCTGTGTGTGTCTGTGCCCGAACACACTTACGGGCATTTGGAGCTTTAAAGTCTGTAGAGATGGGGGTGGGTTTCTTTTAAGAGGACAGTGTTTGAGCTGATAAGAGAACATTCAGTCTGTGCACACACACCATTAGGTACCGGTTCAGACTCAAGGTCAATAAGGTTGCCAAGTCAAAACAAACAGTGGACTCACCTCAGACCAGGCATCTCAAGTTTCCCCAAATTACAAAGCGCCCACTGCAGTGGACACAAACTTACCCCCGTATGCAGACACACTCAAAGCCGCCAGACGTGTTGAGTCTGGCCTGTCCTCTTCCACGCTGACCCTCCCCCGTGCGTGTGTTCGTCTGGCCGGTCATTACGAGTGTGAGGAGGTCTTTAGACTCTTTGTGTCTGTCCAGATAGAACCATAAAACACACTGCCCCCCCTGTCTGGCTTAAACAACCTCTCCGTCTCTCTCTTTCTCTTGGTTTTCCTCCTCCTCTCACTCTGCCCCGCAGAAGAAATACAGAGCGGCGAAAGAGGCTTATGAAAGTCTGTTGCAGACGGAAAATATCCCTGCACAGGTGAAGGCGACCACACTGCAACAGCTTGGTGAGTTTCTCCTGCTCATTTGGTCGAATACTCTCATCTCCACATGTGAAACATTTGCTGAAACTTGACTCAACATTGTGGCATTCTGTGCCGTGAACTACTTTGCGTGGCAGTGAAGTGATCAAGGACAGCACCTCTGTACTGTTTGGGATACTGTATACATCATGCTGTGTGCTCTGTGGATGTCTTTTTTTTTTTTTTTTTTTTTTTGGAGGGGCTGGTACTTTCTACCTGTTTTTCGAAGTGCTGGTTGGAGATAGCGTGTGCAGCAATGGGGCATTGTTTTCTCTTGTTCCCTTTCCCCCCTACACAGGGGTGCATGCAAGCATGTGCACACAAATGCAAAAAATAGGTTGCATGGGTGTATTTGTGAGGATTAGCGTTAATTCAGAAAACTGTCCTCCTAATAAATATTATACTACAGACACATTCTGTAGTGTCACACTGGGAGAATTTCAGAGTTTGAATTTCCATTACACACAATTTGATTAAGTTTAACTGTGATGTTTCAGGAAAAAAACAAATCCATTGCAAATATGAAATAATTTGTTGATGATTGCATGACAAATGTGGTAGTGTATAACTTGGACACTAAGAATCTGATTGCGCTGATAATGTGGGTCAGAGGGTAAATGGGTAAATGAAACAAACAGTTGTGTCCATCATATCTATCTACAATGTGTTATTTAGTTAAATAGCACAACTAAATAACACTGCAACATTTACGCAAGTTTTTGCGGAATAGTCAAACAGAATGGTTTTGCTGTGGTTTGTTACATCTCGGCCCACCGAGTCACCAGTTAGCTACGAAGCCACATGGCGAGCTTATCTGGTAGATGATGCATTCAGATCATCCAGACAGGTATTTCCATACGCGCCTTGCAACACGAGAAGGCAGTAATAACGGTGACGCACAGCGACAAGTGACAGCACGTCAAGTGCTAAGAGAGCTGAGAAATGTCCAAGTTAAAGTAAATGTGACGTGACCCTTTTGTGATGTATGCATTCATTGTATGATATTACAGGCTCAGATTTCTCTACAAAACATGACATTAATCGAAAACAGCATCTGATGGGCCCAAACAAACAGCATTATAGTGGCTAAAAAAATCCTATGGAAAGCTGATGTTCGAGCTGCCCATTAATAGTTAGATATTGTATATAAATGTGGGTTTCAGGACATTCCTCCAGACTATGGAAGGCATTATTGACACTTGAGGTTATGTAGCAATGGAGCAGTGGGACACAACTGGTGTTTTTCAGGCTCTTTGCCCTCTCTCTTTACGTGCTGTAGGCGATTATTTGGTCTCGGTAATGAAAAGACTTCATATTTCTTGAGCTTTACTGCCGCTTTTATATAAAATACTATCCGCTGTCTTGATTTTCCTCAACAGCTTTCATCAAAGTATGATTATATGACACCCATTGCAAAAGTAGTAATCAGGTCCATAGTTTTTGATCAGTGAAGTGCACTTGAGTGGCTAAGGGTCTAGGATTCAGTGTTTCCGGCATTCAAATGGAACAGCATATGACTGTAGTTTTATTGCGCCAAATCATGAGAGGTGAAATTCGATCTGAATTACCTCATGGTATCTGGTTTGAAGTGTGGCTCTGAGGATAAAATCAACCTGCGTTTTGTGGTTTAACAGATGATGATTTTTAGATTCGTTGTTTGCTTTTCATGGCAGTTTTTTTTTTTTTACTTAAGCTTTGGCTGCACCTTTACCGTCACAGCTTTAAAAGCAAAGATTCGTCCTGAATGTTAGATGAACAGGTTTTCGCACTGTGCAAATGCAGAGAGATTTCCATTTTCTTCCCCTCAACAGTGTAGACAGCCACCCCCACCCGCTCACCCAGTTGTAAAAACCATTCCCAGTCTCGCCTGCTGGGGTTGTCATGGTGACCTGTGCAGCTTGCCCCAGGTGTACGGGAGAGGTGGGGAAGTCTGTTTGCTTGCGGTTGTCTTCCTGAGAGATTGTTTATCCGTTCTAAGCCATTTGTTTTGTTCATGAGTCTGGTCCATTTGCCCATCAGACAGTGGTCTTATCTTTTTGATTGCACATCGTGTCCTTCGGATTCAGGTACTTGAAACTGTCTCGTTTGATTCATCTGCACACTGCTCTCATTCTGCTGTTGCACGTAATGGCTACCTTAGGAGCGAGAGCAAAGCCAGCTGGTTTTGTTTGAGCCGGTGGAGCTGCGTCCTGAAGACTCACCGCTGATCCTTTTGCTCTGCTCCTCCAGGCTGGATGCATCACACGGTGGAGCAGCTTGGGGATAAAGGCACCAAGGACAGCTATGCCATCCAGTGTCTGCAGAAGTCTTTAGAAGCAGATCCAAACTCTGGCCAGTCCTGGTACTTTCTCGGCAGGTAAGACAAACAAGGGCATCGGTGTTTGTGTATTTGACAGGGCTAGCCTGGGACACTCTGTGAGTCCTGATTAGACTGTTTGTATAACCTAGAAGCCATCTGCCAGTGCACTATGATAATAATCTTGGCGACATGAGCTTTTTGTTGGTTGAATGAAGTTGGTAGTGATTAATGCTCTATAGGCCCAGTGGAGGCATGCGATCCGCACCAAATGCTCTTGTTCCTGTGCTGCAGTTTGGGTTTCTCCCGGGGACAGATAATCAGGCCGCATGCAGAAAAGCGTTGGAGCGGAGAGGCATAGCACCCCCCCTTCGAGGTCCATGCTGTCCCTTTAGGTGTTAGCTAGACATGGCTACGTCCTGAGCAGTAAAAAAAAAGTGTCTGTCTGGAGTCGGTTAGTGTTGTTGTGTTATTACCCTTTTACCTTAAGCGTTCTGCACTTGAGCCTGAACGTGCTGATGTACAAGAATGACCCTTTTCCAGTGAGATGCATAGACACCCCACCTTTAGATCAGGATGGTGTATGTAGCGCAGGTCAATCGATGGTTAATTAAGTGTTGATTCGGGAGAGGCAGCTGACACATTCAACAAAACAGAATCTAGCGCTTGCGTTACAGTGCTTATATGGGGCAAAATATGGGGCAAAATATGCTTAAAAAAACCCTTTTAAGGGTGTAGTTGTCACAGCCTGGCGTAATGTGGGTGACGGTTGCTCATCAAGCTGATAATGTTTTAAGTGTTTTATCTACGTAGCTTGACATGGGGCACTGCGAGTCATTTGGTTTGGTGTAAAAGGGCCCCAAAAGCAGCACAGGTACGTGGTGTCAAAGCGGTCTTAGATGTAAGCGAATGCTAGGCCATCGGCCTGATGGGTGGCTGACACTGTTAGCAAATGTAGGGATTCATTTCAGTGCAACAAAAGTTAATTTGCTCTACTTGAACTGCATTAAATTTTTACGTGAGAAACGATGTTTCGCTCTTACCTCATACCCCTTTGTTTCCTCTCAGGTGCTACTCCAGTATTGGGAAGGTGCAGGATGCCTTCATCTCTTACCGTCAGTCCATTGATAAGTCAGAGGCCAGTGCTGACACCTGGTGCTCCATAGGGTAAGAACAGAGCTTGTACTCTATGGTTAAACTGAAAGGCATAATAAAGGTCACAAGCACAGAGACGCTCACATCTTTATAGTTCTGCGGGGGGGGGGGCTAGCTGGTGTATAACAGCTCATCTGTTCAAGGGTGTTCTGTGCTCAGGGCCTCAGTGGCTCTCAAAACGCCTCATGGAGATACAGCAGCTGCAGTGTGACAGAGGGCATATGGAGAGGGCGGATAACAGAGCAGTAGGAGGGTGAGCAAGGATCTATAGATAGATGTATGAAGGGTGGGTTATGTCCTCTGGGAGTCACTGAGAGTTGGCATGGCTCGGAAAGATAAGGACCTAAATCCTGGAGGATAGCAAGAGAATCACCCCCCCCCTCCTCCTCTGCTCCAGAGTGCTCTACCAGCAGCAGAACCAGCCTATGGATGCGCTGCAGGCCTACATCTGTGCTGTTCAACTGGACCACAGCCACGCCGCCGCCTGGATGGACCTGGGCACCCTCTACGAATCCTGCGGCCAGCCGCATGACGCTATCAAGTGCTACATCAATGCTACGCGCAGCAGGGCCTGCCTCAACACCGCTGCACTCACACAGCGCATTAAATTGCTGCAGGTAGGGCCGGCATTTAGATGAGTACCCATCGACCAACCCTGTTTGTTAGATGTTGTGGAGTATTTTGGTGTGTGTATATTGAAGTGCTGTGCTTATTGCCAAGCATTGCCAAAGCAATCGGCTTTTTAAATGCAGATTGTGATTTTTGTCATTTTGATTTCTGACCACTGAGATATGAATAATGATTCATATTGATGTGTTTTAAATACATTTTTCTCACTTGAAATTGTAAAGCATACCTTCATTGCATTCAGCATTTCTGTTATAATTTGTATATGGTTACCTAAAACACCACCATAGTTTTGTAGCGCTTTTCCTGTTAAACCAAAGTTAAGCACTAAAGTTTGTGTCTTACACAATTTTTCCTAGGCTCAGTTGTGTAACCTACAGCCAGGTAGTCTGCAGAATAAGAGTAAAATGCTTCCTAGTATTGAGGAGGCGTGGAGCCTACCCATTCCTGCTGAGCTCACGTCCAGGCAGGGGGCCTTGAACACTGCACAGGCACAGCAGGTGAGATCCAGCTTATCCAAGAGAGTCCAGCCTCTTAAAAATAATTGAACAATGATTTTTATGAGGGCAATTAAAGCTGAGGCCTCACTCTAATACTTTAAGATGTTTTATCCACATCAGACAATACTGACGTTTCCAAAATTCTGGTTCCTGGACCAAAACGCAAAACGGGATACAGTCTGAGGGAATTGGAGCGAGGCCTGTGTTGCAGTAATCCAGATACCAGAGTGTAATTACCAGAGTGTAGTGGACCTTTTTATAGTGCCACTCTGTGTCACATGACAGGTGTTGAGATTATGAAGTGATGCTGGAAGGAAATTATTATGTCCCACAACTCTTATCCTCAATGCAAAGATGCATAAATCTTGTGGAGTCATTGCAATGTACTTGGCAAACTGCGAGTCTGAACATGCATGCTTAATGGATACACACTATACGAAGTAGTATCACAGCATGGATATTTGGGTCTCGCATTTGACACTCACGCATATCAAGTTTCATTTTAAAAATGCCTAAAAGTGGTGTAAATGGATTGTACTTGTCAAGTCCTTTGCAAATGAGACAAATCTCAGCTGTGAACTTTAACTCTGAGGGCTGCCCCCCCCCCATCAACACATCAGTTTTATTTAGTCCTATTTTCCTTGTTTAATCTGTTTTCTCGTAGTTTTGTCCATGATAGTCCTCAACAGCGGCATCATCCTCTTTTGGCCACAAATAACAACATCTCCATCTCTAGCACCTGCTTGATCTGTGTTATCACCAAACACATAATGGGAGTGTTTCCCCAGAAAAACAGGTTTTTAGGGCATTTTTACCTGCTCCAATACTGAAGTTACAGGGTGGGGATTGATTAAATGTGTCTGGATTTTATCTGGAAAGATTGATGTTAACAACCCATCTCAGATTTTTGGGAAAGTGTCGACAATGGTGCAAACGGAATACGGGGTCTGCATGCCCAACAAACCCTCCAATAATGCAACTAACATTGCATTATTTAACATCTTAATCACAGCATGAATACTCTGATTATGACCTTAATCCACTTCAGTCATTCAGATTAAGGTGCTTACAAAGAAACCTTATTTTAATCAGAGTATTGTCATACTTTTAATATTTAAATGCTCAGATTGTTTTGCATGTAAATGTACCCAGTGTATCTTCCAGTGTTATTGTGCAGAAGAGTTTGAATTTATGGCTGTGTTTTTGTTTTTTTGGAAACATTACATTAGGGCTCATTTAGTGACTGTGTAGCTTATCTGCAGAAGAGAACTTGGAAGACGCTTTGCTAATGATTGTTAGTCATTAGCGTGTCATCAAAAACCATGTCTCTGTGCTGGATTTCTAGGCCTGCAAGGGGGAGGGAGGCCAGTCCGCCATTAATCACACAGAAACACAGGCCAGTCCTGCCAAGAGGAAACGCACCGCCAGCCCAGCTAAGGTAGCGTTAATAACATTAACATTACTTTTCTGCTGGATAGTAGAGAAAAAAAAAGTGAGCGACAGTACAGTTTTTCCTTTTCTCCCTGTCTCGCTTACAGAGTGCTGCAGACTCATGGGCAAACAGCACCAATCAACAGCAGACCCCCAGCTGGTACCTAACGCCACAGAAGCTTCAGGTAGGAAAACGCCTCGAGTCTGTACTTTTTGTATGTGTAAAATGAATGATCTTTGGAAAACCCCAATGAAGCACAGAGACTTTCCTAATTCAGTCAGATTTGTTTTCAACGTTTTCTGTGGAAAATATGCTCAGTTCAGTCCTGAAGCTGGATCTACACTTGTGTGTTACTCGGTTATAACGTAGCGAAGGCGCCTACGTCTGTAGCTTCCGTAGCTATACTGTAGATAATGTGAACCTCTCGAGAAATGCATCTAACTAAGTTTTCATCTTGATGAGAAACCAAAGTGTAGGCAGAGATAGTTTAATTAGCTCCTACTGTAATTACTGGACCACCTCTAGGTCTTCATTCCGATGTCAGGAGCCCAGAAAAAATACTTGAAGCAGGTCGTCCTGGTGGATCATTGGTTAAGGCACATATTTTCTTTTAAATTGTTTTTTCATTATTATATGTTATTTTATTCCTCCTTTGTCTGTCATCTTAACCCCTACGTGCCAAGTTTGTTCGTTCATAAAAACCTTTTTGAGCTGAAACCAACTGAGAACTGAAGAGTTTACATAATAAACCAAACATGAGACCATATTTATGTTTTAACACGTCGAGTTTTTTGACGAAAATAACTGGCTCCTTGTACAAAGGCTTTTTTCTAAGGAAGTTTTTTATTGGCAAAACAATATGCATCATGTACTATATTTAACAACACTGTTGTGACATGTGCAGCACCTGGATCACTTGCGGACCAACCGAGCAAACCTCAAGCCCCCCCAGGTGCAGATGCTGGAGCAGCTAGAGAACCAGTTCTCTCTCATGCAGCAACATCAGCAGCAGGTACACACACGCAAGACTGATTATACAAAACTACAGTGATGCAAAGTTTTCTATCTGCTACGTAAAGCTCCTGGTTGTATTGAAGAGTCTATAGCTGCTAAAACAGAAACACAGTAACTTGTTACTGTTTGGTTTGAATCTTTCTGCTTCCCCCCTCTGTGCCAGATGAGGCAGCAGGCAGCAGCGGGTGGCCATCCGCGGCCCAGCCTCCCCAATGGTCCTTCGTCCCAGCCCTCTCACCACCATGCAGGCCTCTCCCGCACCTCCCCGCTCAATCATACAGCCACCCGGCCCCCGTGTGTCACCCAGCCCACAGCCAACGGATCCTGTTCGTCGAGTCCTTCAGCGGGGCTGCTGGGACACCTTGACAAAAATCACACCCTGGGACTGGGGGGTGGCGGCGCGAGCAACGGAAACGTGCCTTACCCGCAGCAGAACTCTCTACCTCACAACTGCACAGCCGCCAGTCACCCCAGCACCAGCAGCACTACCAGTAGTCCCAGTCATGCAGACGAGACATGGAGGAGCCAACAACGCAACACTACCACTCAGGTACCCGCTCGTTCTTTTGATGTTTTCTATTGCGCTGATGTATCTGCCTTATTAATTGTTGTAAGTGATTTCTTGTTGCATGTTTTCGAAACTGAAATGTATAATAATTGAAAGGCTTATAAATTTTTTTCAATGTGTTGTGTATAATTCAATGTGTCCTCCTCTCTGTCCAGGGGCTTCAAAAAGGTCCAGGTTCACATTCGGCGGGTCCCAATGGAGAACCCCCTTTCTCTTCCTCCTCCTCCCCTCAGACCTCATTCTCTTCCTCTGGCATTCTGAATCAGGTTGGACATTCCTCTGGGCCCTGCACTGCCTCCTCCTCAGCCTCTTCTTTATCCCCCACCTCTCCCCAGACCACACCCAACCACTTGTCCTCGCCTCCCCACTCCGCTACTACCTCAGGGGTCCACACCAAAGACACCACGCCGTCAGCGGGCAGCAACGGCAGCGGCGGCGCAGCTGCCACGTTGCCTTCGGGTCAGGAGGCTGCCGTCAGGCATTCCGCAGGGACAGCCCTTAGTCCCAGCACCACCCCCGCGCAGGGATTGACTAATCACGTCCAGACGCGGGTGACGGACAGCTCTGCTGGCCTGTCTCAGCCTGGCTCTCCTGCCCTCGGCGTGCTCAGTTCAGACAATCCTCAGCTCTCAGCCTTGCTAAAGGGAAAAGCCAATACTACCAGTAATGACGATAACAATAACTACAGTAACCATGGAGGGCCTTCCTCAGAGAAAATCAACAACGTCCACCCGGGTCTCCACGGTGCCACCAAGCCAACATCAGAGCACTCAGTGGCGTCCTCGCCGCTTTCAGCCACTGCTACGCCCTCTCCACGCACGGCTGACCCTCATGCCACCAACAGCCTCTCCTGCCTTAACAGCCCGTCCAACACCAACAGCCAGGGGCCCACGCTCAATGGGAAGGGGCTGGAGGACTCCCAGAGCCCAATGAAGGTAGAGCCTTCTGGCGGAGCTCACAGACACAATGCCACTGCTGGTCTGGCACCTTGGTCCTCGTTTTCCATCTACCCCAGCTCCAGTGAAGTCCTCAAAGCATGCAGGTAAGAAGCATACACGGCACCATTTATTCCACGTCGAGCTATGACCAGCTATCGTAGTAAAAGTGTCTTTGTGTGTGTGTTTGGGTCTCAGAGAGAGAGAGAGAGACACTATGTAAGAATGAATACATGATGTGGTGAATCCTTTGATAGCGGAACATTTTTTGAGTCGTGTTTTTGCCTCCTTTTAATGTCATATATGTTGGTCATTTGAAAGCAAGCAAGTGTATTAAACCAACAAAATGATTGTTCACGTGATGTTTTAGAACAACTAGTTACAGTGGTTGTGATGGGAACATTGGGAGATTACAGCAAACAGTTTAACTAAGTAGATTAACCAACCAGGAGCTGTGTTACTGAGTGAGGTGTGTGGGCAAAACGCTGGTCACACCAGCCCTTTGTCCAGGGAAAAAGACGACGCCGCGTGACGCTTAGTGTGTGTGGTAGTCGCGAAGCAGCATACACACTCAGCTGTGAAATCAAGTGTAGAAGTGATTATTGTGTAGATCCGTTGGTGCATTTGCACAGTGTCATGACATTTAGACCCCGCGCTGTGTTCTGATCGTATTCGTCGTCATCATTATCATCTTGTTTGGATAACTTTGTGTCTTTGAGACTGAACTGCGTAAACACTTTTCACTGTACCATCATGACACCTGAGCTGATGACAGACCTAAATTCGATGGGTACATCTTTGGGCGTGTGCGTACGCGCGTCTACTTGGATTTTGTTTCCTCTATAGAGCCGACATGACGCTGCAAACTTGCCTCAGTCACCGAGGCTCACTTCACTTTTTAAGCAAGTCTGATCTGAGTCCTTTAGTTTTGGGCCAGCCCCCGTGCAGGGTCCTCTGCTATGCCACATTCACATCATATTATTCAGACCGTTTCTATGGGCAGCCAAGTCGAAAGAAACGTTCACCTAAGCTTCCCAGTTGAAATTCCAAGTTTGTAGAGTTGCCGGTGGATGCGTCCAAGGAAAATCCAATAGTTACACTAATACAGTCAAATCTTGTAACTTAAAAGGATCCATACACAGTTTCCTTATATTTTGCTTCACTTGTTGACAAACCACTGCAAGAAATGAACCACGGCGGGCGTAATCAGTGGGGTAACCATTTTGGAATAATGCGAGAATGCTCCCAAGTTGGAACAGTGGAAAGTCTTCACATTCTGCCAAAAATTACACCAGAGTAGCATTGGGCCCGTGTCGGCTTGCGCAAGTTGAAGTGCTGTCTGCTGCTCTTCTATTGGTCAGAAACCACTCACCAACAGCCACTCGCTGGCAGTCTTCGAAAATTCAGTGGTGTCATGCATGTAGATACAATGCATATGCCAAAGACTCTGGGTATCTGGTTCAAAGGGCAACAGCCCTCCTGGCATACTCAGAGTGAAGTAGGGCATCTGCGGGTCCGGTAAAGGAAATATCGCTGATTTCATTTTCCGCAAAAGAAAACCTATAAAGGTGTTAAAAAGTCTTAAATTTCTTCCTCAAAGGTATAAAATATTTTTTCTAGTCTGCAGTAGGCCGCAATGTTAGTTAGGAAATGTTTTTGTAAGGTTGATTTTGGCCAAAACTGGCTGGAAAACCTCTAGTACCGTTGTTCCAGACTTCTGATATAACGTGTCGTTTTTTCTTTGGTTAATCCATCCATCCATTTTCTGCTGCTTATCCAGGTCCAGTTTGTGGTTCATTGTTTATTATTGATATTATTAGGAATTATTGTTGTAAAAAGTGGTGTAAATGTCAATAAACTCATGCACTTGGCAAATGATTCTAGGCCTTACCTTCCCCACTGGTTTCCATGGAAGTCTTTCATTCCTTGCTCAGTATGACTGTGACACAGGTATTAAATTACATTGTGTGTGTTTTTAAAAAGGTCTTAAAAAGTCTTTAAGTTTAACTCGGTAAACCGGCAGAAACCCTGCACCAAGAATTCTAAGTGTGTGTAGCAGGACGGATTCATTTAGAGAAGCTTTGATTAGCTCTAAATATCCCTGTTACACAGATTACTCCACTGCTACGGCTCAGTAAAGAAATTTTGATTGGAAAGGTTAACGTCTGAGTCACAGGTCTCCAAGTTCAATGACGTGCTGACTCTGTAAACTAAAATGTCCCAAAATTTGAGCGGTTATGTACATAGTTGATTGCAAGTGTTTTGTTGTTAGGCGTGTTTGAGCTCAGGGGAATGAAGTAACATAATTCAGTGTTCTTTGGAAGAGGCGAGGTTAACATGGGAGAAGAATGTAAACTGTATTTTCCCCTCGCAGATGCTTGTTTTTGTAAAGAAGCCTGTCCTGCAAACTGCATTGTGTCGCACACGTGTGGTTGTTTGTTGTCGGCGACAGCCTGCATTAACTGAGCTGATGAACTGACCGATTTCTCTCCCCCACGCTCTGGCTGCAGGAATCTGGGGAAGAACGGCCTGTCGACTAGCAGCATCCTCCTGGATAAGTGTCCCCCGCCACGACCCCCCCGCCCGCCCTCTCCTCCACTGCCGAAGGACAAGCTCAATCCTCCGACGCCCAGTATTTATGTGCGTACAGCTCAGTGCACCGTAGAAGGAGAAGTATTCACGATGTTGTGGTGTGCAGTGTTAGAGCAACAGTATCTAAAGCACCAAAATACAAACACTCTCAGTCCGCTCCTCTTAAATGTGTTGATTCTCCCAATAAGTCTGGAGCCAGTCTACGTTCCCTGACCCCTCCTGTGTCTCCTCTCTGACATACAGCTAGAAAACAAGAGGGATGCCTTCTTCCCTCCCCTCCATCAGTTCTGCACCAACCCCACCAACCCGGTCACCGTCATCAGAGGACTGGCTGGAGCACTCAAACTAGGTAAGAGGCCGAAAAACACGTACTCCGCTCTGCTGAGGTGCAGCACGGTGAATTATTATGTTTCTAGCGTCTAAATTAGTTTGATTTAGCGGATTAGTAGAGTTTTACATGATGCAGTGAAAGCAGCTGTGGACACGGGCAACTGGATGTTTCTGTCCTCCCCAGTCTCACGTGGCTCTGTGGGTGTGTCTCTGTAATCATGGGAGAGCGTGTGTTCTGTGGACACATTTGACATGTATGACAACAGCACCACCTGCAAGTGGAAAATGTTACTGCACATGTTTGCTGTAGAGAAAACTTAGTTGGGATGCCAAGAATTTACAAACATCTGCTCCCCTATTACAATGACCTGCTGCCCTGTTATGTAAGAGATTGTTCACTGCTCATTTCTAAGAGATTATATTATGTTCTGACAAAACAGCTACAAAGCCCACAACCCACCTACCCTGCTCCCTCTAACCTTAGTCTAATACTGACCGTCATAGGGACGGGCAAGCACCTTTGATTGCAAGTGTCCCAAGCTGTTCTCCTTCAGTCATAAGATCGGAATAATGGTTCAATGAAAACTCATTTTAAGATAAAACACACATATAAAAATCACTGTATCTTTTTGGTTTTTTGGGGGTTTTTTTTGGTAAATGTCATTGTAAACAAGGCATTTATTTTTCACTAACTGCTCTTGTTCCTTGGCTCCTCTCTTCCTTTCCATCCTACACACACAGACTTGGGCCTGTTCTCTACTAAGACGCTGGTGGAGGCCAACCCAGACCATCTGGTCGAGGTGAGGACCCAGTTAGCTCAGCCCACTGATGAGAACTGGGACCCCAGCGGCAGCAGGAAGATGTGGCGCTGCGAGAGCAGCCGCTCCCACACCACCATCATCAAATACGCCCAGTACCAGGCCTCGTCCTTCCAGGAGTCTCTACGGGTCAGTGGGGGGGTGGATGCGCACACTAAAGACACACGAATGCTGGGTGCTGGAAAACTGATATGTGCCACCGAACGAACTGAAGTTCAACCAGTTTGTCTTTCCGTTAGTCTCTTGCTGTATTAAAATGAAAACACGTAGCCATGAACATTTGAATGATATCATGTAGCCACGCAGCAATGACCACTGGTTGCCGTTGTTATATATTTCATCAGAAATAGATTGTATGACCTAAAATAATATAGGAGTCGAATGAGCCGTTACCAGACGTGTTTATTAACGTGGCAATCTCGAAGATTTCAGTCCTGGTTGATGTGGCGACACCCGTAGTTTCTGGTGGTAACAGCAAATACGGCTTAATACTACAGGTCGCAGAGTTGTGGGGGCAGGGAAAACAAATTATTGCGGTTTTAATAAAGAAGTCAGGCAATAACTGGCCTCTTCCCGTCATTCTGTGAGCAGCCGCGAACTGACTTTATGCTGCGCACGGCATGAGTCTGCGAAACAGCAGGGCACAGTGACAGGAGCTGGTTACCTGGCTGACAGGTTGGAGGTGTGCGGCCTGTCGCCTGCAGCTCTTCAGTTAACAGGTCACTACCACTGCTCCTCCTTGTTCCGTCACTCAAAACGAGCCGCTGTCCAGAAATGCCCAAAATGACCCTTGTTATGTTTTCTAGCTGCATTTTTGTAGAACGACAACGGTAAATGCTGAGCTCACTGACAAACACATTGCGTTTCCTGTGGATACTTCATGATAAAAGTCAACGTGTGTTTTTCCGGTTAAATGTCTTTAATGTGAAGCTGCCGCAGTAGGAAATGTTCGGTTTTCATTAGCAGTAATTTAATACAGCATACAGCCCGCAAAACTGCAAATATTCGACCACTGCAGTAGGTTCATCAGTGGCCATAGGCTCAGTCGCCATTGTGTTTCCTCATCCAGCGACAGACAGGGACTTAACAGACAGTTCCTTAAATGAAAATCTTTGAGATTGCCACTTTAATTGCACAATAAGAATATTACCTGGAACGCAGTTTCAGATTTATCTCTAAACGAGTTCCAATCAAACGTCAAAACTTTATTATTACCGAGAGCTAATTCTAAGCACTGATCCAAAAGTATTCAACACTTCAAGTGCATTCGTTTTGTGAACTTTGTGACAGGAGGAGAATGAGAAGAAGAAGGAGATGGAAGCAGAAGCAAGTTCCTCAGACAGGTAACTTTTCTTTGCCTTGCTGTGTCCTCGGGTTTCAGTTCCCGGAGCGTGTGCGGGTTTTTTCTGTTACTCACCACATTGTACTCTCGTGCTTTGTTAGTGTGATGCGGCGGCGGAAAGGGCCTTTCAAACACATCAAGTTTGGCACCAACATCGACCTCTCTGATGAAAAGAAGTGAGTGAGCTGTCGAACATATTCGATGGATCTGGTTGCCTGAACCATCACGCGTCTTCTCAAATGATGTTGTTTTTGATCGGATCTGACCTGTGACCTTTTCCCTGTACAGGTGGAAACAGCAGCTCCAGGAGTTGGCTAAGCTGCCGGCTTTTGCCAGGGTGGTATCGGCCGGGAACCTGCTCAGCCATGTAGGACACACCATCCTGGGCATGAACACTGTGCAGCTCTACATGAAGGTGCCAGGGAGCAGGACACCAGGTATACGCGGACACGAACAAGAAACCCTGTCGTCCGTATTGTCGTCCTCCTCACTCCGTTAGTAATCACGTCCTTGTCTTTTGTAGGTCATCAAGAGAACAACAATTTCTGCTCAGTCAACATCAACATTGGTCCTGGGGACTGTGAGTGGTTTGCTGTGCCTGAACCCTACTGGGGCGTCATCAACGACTTCTGTGAAAGGTACGTCACTAGAAAGGATCGCTTGAAGGTTTCTCAGTTAATCCCCAGAGTTGACACTGACAACTATGCTTGGTATTTTTGTCATTTTTAAACCTCCTTTTACAGGAACAACATCAACTTCCTGATGGGTTCTTGGTGGCCCAACCTGGAGGACCTGTACGAGACCAACGTGCCTGTTTATCGCTTCATCCAGCGTCCCGGTGACTTGGTGTGGCTCAACACGGGCACTATTCACTGGGTTCAGGCTATCGGCTGGTGCAACAACATTGCGTGGAATGTCGGACCCCTCACAGGTGAGATAAGGAGAGGAATTATGGTACGTCGGTGCTCATTACAGCGCTGCCTGCCGAGATAAAGTAAAGCCTCTGGCAAGATTCTCATCGCTCCAAAGTGTCAGTACAGGCTCCAGGTCATGGCGCCGACAAAGCGTCCGGAGGCTTCGTAAACCTCCGCTGGATGAACACACAAGTTTCCACTGAGAAGCAGGTGAAATGAAGAGTGTCTCTCCGTTTTTGTCCCTAGCCCATCAGTACAAGCTGGCAGTGGAGCGTTATGAGTGGAACAAACTACAGAGTGTCAAATCCATCGTCCCCATGATCCACCTGTCCTGGAACATGGCCAGGAACATCAAAGTGTCAGACCACAGGCTCTTTGAGATGATCAAGTGAGAGCTCGTCGATTCTCATAAATGGAAAAACCCTCATTTGTCACGTGACTGTTGAGACCACTGCTCGTGTGTTCTGCGTGACCCTGAACTCACCCAGCATGTGTTCCTGTGTGTCAGGTATTGTTTGCTGCGGACTCTGAAGCAGTGTCAGATGCAGCGGGAGCTGCTGTTGGCCGCCGGGAAGGAGCTGGTGTGGCACGGGAGGACCCAGAACGAGCCGGCACACTACTGCAGCATCTGTGAGGTAAGGACAGGTCTGCGTGTGTGTGTGTGTGTGTGTGTGTGTGCGTGTGTGTGTGTGTGTGAGACATTTGTCTCTTACGCCTTCGCGTCTCTCTTCTGTCTGCCTCCTGTGCCTAGGTGGAGGTGTTCGACCTGCTCTTTGTGACCAGCGAGAGCAACAGCAGGAAGACTTACGTGGTGCACTGCCAGGACTGTGCCCGTAGGGGGAGCACCAACCTGGACAACTTTGTGGTGCTAGAGCAGTACAAGATAGAGGACCTGATGCAGGTTTATGACCAGTTCACGCTTGTAAGTATCAGGCACAAAACCACCAGAAACACGGGTCTCGTTCAGACCAGAGTGGATCAGTTTCAGCAGAAAGGAGGCCGTTGATGCTTCCTGTGAAAGTTTCATGAGTTTTGTCTGAGGGGCTCAGCGTGTTCTTGATTTTTCTGTCCGCAGGCGAGTCCCCTGCCTTCCTCCTCTTGATGGTAACGCTCTGTTGTTCTGAGGACAGTTAGAACCACAATGGACTTAATCGGAAACTCTCCGGAAACCTTTCTTTTTTTTTTTTTTTTCCTTCTGATATTCAGGAAGTAAGCCGGCAGTCCTCCAACTGCGCTCTGTAGCTATCCCGAAAGGCAGCTGCGTGAAAGCTGTGTGTCTATGCAACCCGCCCAGAGTGGTGTGCCTCCCCCCAGTGGACTGGAGGGGAACGGCAGCTCCTCCTGTCATCATGACCAGACTGTTCTACTGCTGGCCCAGCTGGACTTCACTAGAAAACACACAAGATCCCACATAAAAATGATGAAATAAAGTTTTGTACATATTATGTTTTAACTGGCGACACAAAGCAACACAAAGACTACTGACTTGCTAGTTTCCTTTTTCCATTTTTTTTGTATTCTTTTTGTGGGGTGACACAAGAGCTTTGTTCCCTCCCCCCTCCATGAGATGATTAATTAGCATAGCTGGTCTTTTGTATGTTAGACACCTCCTCGGTCAGGAAAACAAGATAAAAGTCGTTTTGTAATGTGAAAAGTTGAGTGACACCCCCCCCTTTTTTTTTTTCTTTTTTTTTTAAATCAGTTCAAACGTTAAATTTAGTTTTGCTGGAACTATGATGAGCCTTTGGTTACTTTTTTGGGGTGAGGGAGAGGAGATCATTTGTAGACAAACAACAGCCAAGTCACAGAGAAAAAGGGTTGCACATAGACAAAAGAGTGAACTTTAATTTGTGTTTTTTATTTTGATGTAAATTTACACTATTTATAAATGCATATTTATTGCTTGAAAATATTTGTTGATGGAATGCTGTAATTTTTTTTTTTTTCCAGAGTACCTGCCATTAAATTTGAAGGAGCCTTGTGATTTTAAGCACGGCCCCTCATACGTTTTCTATATAAATAAAACTGCTTAGTAAGCATTGTACAGAGACCTTACCTTGAAATGGGTTTATTGTTTGAAGGATGTTTTATGCGTCAATAAACGAAAACTGTCTTTATTTACATCTGCAGCTCTGTTCTAGTTATTCGGAGTCATCATTGAGACTTCTGTTTTCAGTAACCTTCCGGTCAGGGGGGCTGTGGGGGCCTTTCCAAAAGCTTCAGCTTGCCTCTTGAAGTGTTTCGTCGGTGGGTTTTGAGGTTTGCTTTGGACCATTGTCCTGTTGTAGAAGCCCGACTCTCTGCACGTTCTCTTTCTTGACTGACCGCAGGACATTTGCATCCTGAATTTGTTGAGAGAGGAATCCGTTCTTCCCTCCGTCCTTGTCCTCGTGTCCCCTCTGCCACTGGCCGCCACACACCCCCGAAGAATGATTTCTCCACCCCCTCGATTAACAGTTAGCAAGCTGTTCTTTTCATCGAACGCCGCTGCTTTTTTTTCCCTCCGAACGCACCTTTGGCCATTGTGGCCAAAGAGCTACACTTTTCCCTCCACGCACTAGTTTCCAAAATGACTCTGGCTGATCCAGATGTTTCTTTGCAGACTTCAGATGTTGACCTTAGTGATGAGGTGGCAGGTGATTTTTTTTTTTATTTTCCCCCCCCTCTGATGACTCTTCGCTGTGCACCCCGTTTGTACATCGGTGCTCAGCGCTGCGCGGTGGAACAGTTCACCACCACTCCTGCGTCAGCTAAACTTTCCTGCAGCTCCTGTCCAGTCATTACAGTCATGAGGGAGTTTTCTTTGCCCCTCTGCCAAGCAGACGTTCAGTTTTATCTGAAAGTTTTCTTGGTCCTCCACATCTTGTCTTGATTTCCACAGTTTCCCTTATCTGCCAGTCCCTAATGACATTTCTGACGGTGGAAATTTTGAGCTGGAACACTCTTTTTATAGCTTCCCCTGCTTTGTCAGCATCAACCAGCTTCACTTTCAGATCCTCAGTCAGCTGCTTGGAACCACTGTCTGCCGAGCTCGATGAAAGCACCAAAACAGAGAACGGTACCACGTTACAGAGAGGTTGGTGGGTGCAGGTAGTACACCCCGAGGTGTGTGTTGTTGTGTTGGTTAGTAACAAGGAGGCTGCGACGCCGGGACCAGTTTGGAGTTGAGCTCTGTTTATTCTGACAACAGATGATAAAGCGGAACCTCCATGGAAATGACAGAGAGAAGTAAAGGAGGGGGTTTGAATTTGAGGCCTTTCTACTCAGGTATTAACTATAATTTTAGAGGTTTTGTGTAATTATATAAACCATTGCTGAGTGAAAACATGACCCAGTTCCACTGGTCGGAGACTGAGGCTGGAGATCGGGAGGAGCAGGTCTGAGGCTGGACCGGTCAAGAGCAGGCCCAGTGTTTTATTAGCACAATCTAAGAGCTGCTGCAGATTTTCAGTGGGTTCATTTACAGTCCCGAGGATCAGTCCCGTCCTCTAAGAAGGATGGGTTCTGTTTTTTCAACCTTGTCGTAATGCAGCACTCCCGCGCCCGTACGTCCACTGGAAGAGTCGTGAGTCGCTGTGAACGTTCCTCCTGTTCACACGGGCTGTGAAGGCGTCGGTTCCTCGTCTCATTCCTGTTCAAGAAGAAGAACAAACCTACAGGTTCAGTCAAAGCTAATATAAGTCTCCAGCCGTCTGACGTGGTCAGATCGCACGTGTGTCTTCCAAAGCTACTGTGGTTTAGTACAACATTCCTTTCTCTAACTGTCCCTCCACTGTAGCTCAGCAGGGAAACACCTGCGCTACCGACTGGATGTTACTCTGACCGAGTCGGGAGGACGGTGGCTTTTGTTCCCCGTCTCTCACACCGGAAGCAGATTAGGAAGTGGTACCTTCACGGCCGGTATGAACAGGAGGAATGGTTACGGCAACCAAAAACTGTCTCACTTTATCTATGGGTGCGTGGTAACTGTTATAAGAGGGAAAAAATGGGAATCGATCCTTTAAGAATATATGATAAAGATCATTTTTGAAAGTATAAACCTCACTGAGAGACAACTTTATTTAGAAAGTGCCGTTTCTATTGGCTTCCATTTAAATCATTTTGTACAACTTCAGGCTTCCAAATATGTATATGAATATATAAGTGAGATGCCTGTATTCAAAAAGACATTTATCCTGGTTTTCAGGGCTTAACTGATAGAGCAAGAATGAGAAGCTGTTCAACACTAAAGTCCAAGGACACATTTTATTAAGGTGTCGAACAAGGATTCGATGGATTGTCATGAAATTTTCCCCCGTTTCCCAGAGTTTGAATTGGACAACCGCATTTACTTCGAACGCCTGGGCCGCAGACCACAAATTTTTTCCCCTTGATTTTTCTTCATCTTACCCCGCGATCGTACTTACAGTGTGTGTCATCACACTAGATGAAGGCTCCGCGTCCGTCCCGCCTGAAGAACACAGCGACGCACTGGCAACTTCATGGCTGCCATTTGTCCATCTCAGTCGGTCTCCTCATCTACAGCAGGCTGCCAGGAAAACTCCTCCTTTGCCAAGTGGATCACCAGGAGGACCATCAAAGCTGTTTCCCACATAAGAGTGGGACTCTTTCTTAAATTATTTCACATGGCAAATATCTTGGCAATATATTGGGCAGAGTAAACGCTTTTAAACGCTGAAACCCGGGTCCCGAAATTATGCAAATTCTTATTTTAATTTGGCCCCAAAAAACGTAGAAAATCAAAGCGCTTGCGTTGGATCTAAACCAAGAGCTAATGCGAGAACAGTTCTGGGCTACCGAGCAAGTGAGAACAATACAGATGGCAGAGCGCGGAGGAAGGACACGTTATCCAAGGAGTTATACATGTTTAATAGTCGCTTGAGGTTTAAAAAAACGATTCTGCACCCTATTAGTTTCTCAAGGAGTTTTTAATAGCTGTAACGTCCATAAATGTTAAGCGTATTAAAAAGGAGATACAGTAGTTTCACGTTCAGAGACAACCTGTGATTAGAAGAGCAGCAGCCTGATTTCTTGTTTTTTCCATGGGAGCATTGTTTGTTTTTTTTTCACCAGTGAGCACCAGTGGTGCCACAGTCAGATCCCCACAAAATGACAGAGAAATAATGCCTCATTAAATGTCTCCGCGGTGCATCCAGTTGACCGGCTCCGGTGGGGAACCCTTCTCATCTGAGTGAAGTCTAGGAGCACAGGGGAAGAGGAAAAACCTTGGGCAGAAAATAACGAAGCCGAACAAAGTAGGTATGAGAAATCAAAAGCTTTTCTGATGTTTGTCTATAATCAATACAAGGTTTGATCTTTTTTTTCCCCCCCTCAGTAGGTCACTGTGTGTGGTAATTAAACCATGCGCGGCTCAGTTTTTAGGTCCACTGCACAAGATTTACTTTACAGCCTCCTGAAAGAAGACCTGCTAATGCCATGATTTACGGGGGATGAAAAGAGGAAGTCTGACAATTGTCGGTTTGTAAAAGAGGAACAGAAAGCATTCTCTGACTCCACGAATGAATAGATTAAAATGACGCAACAAGCCCAATGAATACTTGACTGATTTACGCGGTCTTCTGCCGTGCCGGATTCAGCCTGACAGTGGGTAAAAGGACCCCATCACCGCGTTCTGATGTAAAAACCGGAGAGAATATACCCAGCACTGCACAAAATCGGTCATCAGTTGTAATCAAAGTGCTTTTAGCGAGCGGCCTGGCTCTGGGGATGGCAGCGTCGGCCTGTCCATCCGCCACTGTGATCCGGACTCAAAACGTCTCAACAACATTTGGATCGATTGTCATGCAAATGTCGTTCAGACGTTCGTGATGCCCAGAGGATGAATCCCAGTGACTTTGGTGATCCTCTGATTTTTCCTCAGCAGGTTCATTTTTCCGGTTTTAAAAAGCAGCATCAATGGAAAAAGCAGTGCCTGCACACTGACCCCAAGCCGCCAAATGTATTCAGAGAGACAGCGTTTTGATCCGAGTCGGGTCAAAAAGCACTAATGATCCCAGCATTTTGACCTGCCGAAAAAACCAACCGAGATCAAAACCTTGTTCTGTCACATCATTTTTTTTGCAGCTTGGAGTCAGTGTGCAGGCGTTTCTTTTTTTTTTTCCTTCGGACCCCCTCATAACCAGTGGTTTCAAGGAAAAAAAACAAAAAAACCCAACAGAAACAAAAGGCAGAGAGCACAGGCAACCTGTCAGTGCTAACTCTGAAATGCCTCTTGTCAAGAGTCCATGAGAGGAAATTAAAAGGCAGATGTGCACATATTTCCCCTTTCTCTAATTTATGCCAAATCTTTTTCACGTGTCACCTAAATCAGACAACTTATTGAGAGATAGGGAATGACACGCCCGCATGGTTCACACCTTTGCAGTATGAAGCACCAGTACAGAATGCCTATTCATGTCTCTTAATGCAAACCGCAAAGGTTATTTTTTTAAGAGCTCTATCAGTACCTTGTAGTTGCCTTACATTCTGTCATATTCACATAAAATACATTGGTGAGACTGGTTTAAAGGCAATATTAGAAGCAGGAGATGGTAACAAATACCCCCACCGGATGCTGAAGTACGTTTGATTGTTATTGGTCCATAGGACACGCAGGTGGAGTTTGTCGGCCTAGTCTCAGAGTGTGTCAGGCGCGTCTCCCTGAAAGACAGTCGACGCCAAATAAATGCCTGGAGTTGTAGCACGACGTCGTCTGGGATTAATCTAGGTACGTACTGTACCAAACAGGACGCATTCCAGCTCTTTGTGTGCCGGTGCTGTTTGGTCCCCAATCACTGCTAACGCGACTGAACGGGGTCTTGATATGACCCACTTTGTGGAACAGTACAACTCCTCGCACCAGGGGACATGACCAGGAAATATGAATGGAATAAATCTATGTAAAAACAATAAATTAAATAAAACAGAGTAAATTAATAATAAATTATAAACCTTCGTGTTTTCAAAACATCTAATTGTTGTGCCATGTTATATATAACCGTCGGGCTCGGAGTCAGAACATTTCTTCAAACGAAAACACGCTTTCTCATCAACCTCTTGCTGTGCGGATGGTTTTGGTTTTACGTGTCCAGGTTTTTTAGACATCAGCCGCTGATACTCCTGCCACCGGCGTCACAGCACAGTGGAGATGAATGATGTTTTGTCCGTCAACGCTGACATTTAAAGAAGAAAGACTCTAAAGCCCTGCTACTGGCTCTGTGACTCCATACTGGGCACAGTGGTGCATTGAGCTGAATGTTAATGTCAGCGTGCTCCCGATGACAACGCTAACATGCCGATGTTCGGCGGGTAAAGTGTTTGCCATGTTCACAATCACAGCGTGCTAGCATGCTAAGATTCGCTAATTAGAAAATAAACCAAATACAATTGAGGCTGGTGGGAATGTCAGAGGTTTTGACGGTTTTTGGTCATAAACCAAAGTACTAGAAAAAAAAAAAAATTCGACCTGATGATGGCGCTGGATGAAACGTCAGAGGATCACCAAAGTCAGAGGGAATTGTCCTCTTGGAACCATGAGTGTCTGTAAAAAAATTTGCAGCAAATCCATCAAGCAGACGTTGAAATAGTTCACAGGAAATGTGATGGTGGCGCTAGAGCATAACTCAAGGGATCCCCATATTCGGAAGGACTCATCCTCTGGGGAACACGATTGTCCGTACAGAATTTCATGTCAGCCCATCCAGTAGGTTATGAGATGTTTCAGTCTGAAGCAAAGTGGTGGACCAATCTAACGACACACTGACCGACCGATCAACACTGGAACCTACAAGTAGCCGCTCAAGAATTCAAGATTTTATTTTCCAAAACGGATGTTTTTGTTTTCTCACTGGAACGACACAACAAACATGTTAATGCCGACCCGGTGCCAATCCAACTCCGCTTCCGCCGGCTAACAGCCGCCGCTCGTGCCGTTTCACAGGTCGAAATTCACGTTGCTGCCAAATGGATGGACAGATTATAGAAACCAAACCGTACTGGATCGCAATCCTCGCCTGCCGACGCTGAGAAAAATGTTTGCCGTTGGTTTTTAAGGCTCAGCACAGTGGGGCTCCTACATATATTTGTGACTCGTCAACCCCTTGCAAGCCAGATCGCTGCAGGAGATCCTCTGGCAGGGCCCCTCTAGCTGCCCCCGGTCTCACCCCATCACTAAAGCGGTCAGTCCGTCGTTCCGTACGCCTCTCAGCTGTAGAACAGACACAGAAAATCACTTCCCTGGTTTACATCCCTGCTCAAACTCAGTTTTCATCTAAAGCCCTTCCCCTAATCTTGTTTAAATGGTTTATTTATCACCTTATTATAACCTTCTGCCTCTGCGTTACTCTTGTTTTACTATTATACTTGTAAAGGTCTCATAAAAAGCTGGGCTCTGAGAAATGTATTTAAATGATAATTATTTATCTCTACGTGTGTTAAGAGCTCTTTCCATTAGGGTTGTAAATGCATCTCGTCCATCACTCAGCCCAGCAGGAGTAAAGTGTTTGGCCCCAAGTCACTGATCCACATCCGACACACTGCTCCATCCCCTTTAGCACCTGGTGGTGGGATTTTGGGTTTTTTTTTCGGCACAAGTTGTCACTTTTGCCCGTTTGTTCATTCGCAGTCATTTAACAAAGCCGTTGTTAATGAGTTTAAATTTTAACACAGTATTTTTTTCAGCTGTCTTTTATCACAACCAATAATGAAACGATCACACTTCCGAACACCGGCCGAAGCCCGATGTAACTTATTCCTCTGTGCCGCCGACCTCTGCTGTTTAAAACACCTCAGTACCTGGCACTGTCGCACTTGGCGGCCACTACGATGAACACGGGCACCGCAGTTTATTCCGAGTCAATCCCACATACGCCGTCTAACTTCTCAGTAGAACACCAGACGTAGCAGAAAAACAGTCCCCAAAAAGATGCACAGGTTACTTTTACGCCTTCGGTAAATCCACAGACAGGGGGAGGGAAGTGGGAAAGTTTTGAGGGACAGGCAAATGCAATGGTGGTCTTGGTCTTTTCATTTTGTATTTGTTGAAATAAAAATAAAAAATCAGAATTTTAACCCGAACCTTCAGATCCTGATTTTTTCTGAGTTCTCACGTAGCTGTTTGGAATTTTCTTGAGTGTCAGGTCAATGGGAGACCATACATTTCCCAGAGGTTAGTTTCTCTCAGCCTTAATGGGTAAAAAAAAAGTGAATTGGTGAATAAATACTAATGCACCCCTCCATATACCTGTGTCAAGTGTTTCAACCTCTGGATACAGGAAGCAAAAGACACCCCCCGCTGCACATTTCATCCAATATTACGACCCGTCCTGGAGATATCCACCAATCAGAGACCAAGGCGAATGAAAACACAGCGTCAGTGAGTCGGGTCAGTTTTTGTTACACCGGTCACCTCCTGAGTTGCATTAACACTGTGTTGGGACGCGGTCATTCATTTTGGTTCATTTAGCCTCTGGTTGGTCACCACAGTCCTTACTGTTCTGACTTTAGGATGAAAGTGGATGCAGAAGTACTAAAAAAAAAAAAAAAGGCAGGCGTTGATTGAGTTGGTGTGACAACCTTTTACATTTAATCTCGGTCACTGGGTGTGAAATGCGTGAATAATAAGTGTATAATAACAGTAAGGCGCCACCGGTCCTTTATGGGGCCAGAATCATTGAACGACGTATCGCTCAAAGCATCAGGCGAAGTGTGATGGAGGACGTTCATTGTGCTCAAGTAACAAAAATGAGTCATAAGTGTGGGCTCGTGCATCGGTACCAGACCGTGTAGGCACTGTGCTTGACAGTTCCTTCATTATCACAACCACAGGTGGCTTCATTGGGCCAATGGACTGACAACCACTTCAATCCACACACCTTTAATTTATTCACAATCCTTTTTGAATTTTCTTTTCACAGTCATTTCCTCACAGTAAACCTTCACATGTGTTGATCCATTGCTTTTTGCATATGGATTTATTTATGAGGTTCAGTTTGCAACAGAAATGTGTCGACGTACTGGTTTCAGATGTTTCTGCATCTGCAGTAGGGCCATAATTTATGTATTTATTCCCTTTTTTCATGTTATTGTTGTTTGAAAAAGCGCTCTCTACGACTGCACCCTACCTGCCCCGCGCCGAATGACGGCACGGACGGAGTTGGCGACCAGCTGGCGAACGAACACCTACGCACACATCCAGAAGGCAAGGATCCAGATCATTCTCTCTGGGTTGGTGGAAACCAGAACGGATCTAACAGGAAAAACCTGACACGGTTCAGGTATCGTGAGAGGTACAGACAGTTGAAAGGGCATTTAAGGCCCCTTTAGATGTCTGGGTTTCTGTGGAAAACCGGGCCCGGGTTGTACAATATGGTACATAAAAAGTGTGAGTACTTACTAATGAACAAGTGAAGGAATTAGAGTAAGAGTAAGTAGTTCCTGAACAACTCTGAATCAAGGACTATGCAGAGAACAGACTGGGAGACACTATATTAATGATTAGTTCATAAATACCTGAACCTGAACCAGCAAAACTGGTAACGACTCATCAGTTGCTAATAACTCAATCATCACTTCCTCTTTTTTGCCTCCTCCAAGTTCAGTGCTACATTAAACTGAGTCGTTACGAAGTTGACCCTCACTATTTCATATGGGACCAATAGCTAGTGAGCTTTTACTGGGGAATTCACAGTTAGTTCCTTAATAACAACCCAGAGACGCCAGGGTTCTCAAACGTGCCCCAATCATCATACTCACACGTTCTATGGCGTCTGTGATGCCGAAGCCCCGAAGAGCAGAACGCAGAGCGTGGACCGGTGTACGTAGGCTTGACGATCTAACCGGGCAGCTGTGTGGAAAGGCAAACACTCCAACCACAAACTGCTGATATTCATAAAGTAATTAGTCATTAGCGTTGTAAAGTGTTAGAGTTGTCTTTAAAATCAGCAGGTCTGCATGAAGTTAAATCAACAATGATCCTGAAGTTCCTGCAAGTTTGCAATGTTTTGATTTTGTTTTTAAAGATATGTTAAGCCTTTTAAATATCATAGTTTATGTTGATGGTGGAAAAACTGGGATTTTATGGGGCATCACACTGGCCTCGGGGTTTAAGACGGGTTTAAGAAAACTCCCTTGTTTTATCCGCGAGTTGAAGCAGTTGTGGGTGTCGGCGTATGACCAGAACTTGATCAGAAAGTTCATGAACTTTCAGAAAGTACCCAAGGAGAACGGACTTTTTAAAACTGTCCCACAGGAACTAAATTTATCCCCTGGTTCCCACGGTCAAAACGCAGGTTTAGTTCCCGAATTCCTCAAAAGGTTTTTGGTCCCCGGGGGAAAGTTGCTGCGGTGGGAACTCTCCATGACAATGTCCCTGTTTCACGACTGGCCGGGGACGGCCACAATAATCCACAATTATCCCCAATCGTTGTCCTCATTTCCCGTCAGTTCTCCACTGCCACTCTGAGAAGGACAAAAACTGACAAAAAGCCCAATATATATAAATACTTAAAATGTCTGTATCCCCAAGGACAAAACAAAACAAAAACCAAAGATCATCCCTAACGTTTTAAGACCTCTAGCAAGAGCAACTCAACAGTTGTCCAAGTTTGTTTTTGCACTTAAAAGATCCATTTGAATGACATTTAGGCTTCATTCTCATTTTCATCGTAAATCAAATAAGAGTAATTGAACTTTAAGTTTTCGGGGGTTTAATCTGGTCGGAGAATTTCTTTCAGCATCTTCTATGATAATTCAGTAATGAGAGATCAGTGGAAAGTGTCTAAGGACGTTCACTGAGCTCCACCACAGAGAAGCACTTTGCCGGTCGGACCGTGCGACGCGATGCGTCGTCAACGAGCGTAGGCCCGCGAAGATGGGAGATGTGTAGAATCGCCGGAGTTAGAGCCAGCAGGCGGAAGGTGGAACCTTTCAGCCGAAGCACCTGGATCACCCTGAGGTACGAGGTGGTGGTGGGGAGGCGGAGGGTTGCCAAGCCCTCGGTCTGAAGGTAAAAGAGGGAAAAGATGTTTCTCGTCGAACTGTGGAAGATGTGGCTCAGATTCACGCAAGAGATCAAGTGGGGAGGACGGAGAGGATGAGCGTCACGCAGGAGGCCAGCGTGAAGACGGGAGCCACAGCGGCAGCGTCATTCAAGCCAATAGGCAAAGGGAGGAGCAGACCAGAGAAGAAGGCACAGGTGCGTAGAGGGAGGCAGGTAGGTAGTAAGGTAGCTCTTATGTGGAGGATAGATTATCTAAAGGTCCCCTCCTCCCTTATGATACATAAAACTGATCCGGTTTCCCAGAACAAAGTTTCATTACCTCGTTCAAGTTTCTTAAAATTACATCTGCTCCTTCTCCCTCATTTAAAAATCCCCAAATCTATTTCAGAAGTTTAACAACTGGACACAAGATGTCTCCCATTTCACTGGAAGGTCCGTTTTCAGTGTACGCCACCTGTAAGCTCCAGGTTTCCACATCACTCCGACTCTGCACGTCCATCACTCAGCACGGCGAAGGCCCAGGGTCCCGGTGAAAGGAGCGAAATGCAAAACGCATTTTTGAGTGGAAGGGGGACATCAATGTGGTCGGGTTTCACCCGCCGAGCCGCGCCTACGGTGCAGCGCCTGCGTGTGATCCAGAGAAAGACTCCTCGCGAGCCAGCAGAACTGACGAACCCACAAATTTCTCTTCGCAGAGACAGAGGCGAGAGCCAGTGAGAGCTGGAGCCAGCAGATGTCACTGTAGTTATGAAAGAGATGGACGCCGACTTACAGTATAACTCTATGACACACTCACAATCACACACACCATTAAAGGGGATCAAAGCTGTTCCTAAATACTGAAGGTGTATTCCAGATGTCTTAGTCACTCGTGACTCAGCTTGTATTTGTTCCGGTCGTATTTGTTTTTACTCTCAACCGAAGTGAGTCACACTTAAGTTGACAGAGAAAACATATGCAAGTATTTTAGAACAGGAAATGGATATACAGAGGGGCAAAAACTATATTTCTTGGACTGTGCGGATCAAGCGCTTTCAGCAGCCAAGAGGAAATCATAGTCATTTGTGGAAGTGCTGGGTTTGTGAGGAATGTGTCTGAACGGAGCGCACACTACCGTTGATGCAGAGAGCCAAGCATCCGAGGCCTGACAAGGCATCGACAGACCGGTCGAGACGGTTTCTCCCAGGGAATGCCGCCCGAAAAGCCCCAAGCGCTCGGGTTTTGAGCGTGTTTATTTCTATTTGTCTTTTTCTTCCCTAGGGCCGGTTGATTTATTCAAACGAACCGGGCAAAGCTCCGGTCTGCGTTCAGCTCATTCGGAATACTGGCCCCTAGGAATCGAACGTGGATGATGGTGTCGAGCCCGATTACTTATGACGGGCGTCATGTCACAGCTTTTATCAACTAAAGAAAAAAAAAAAGGGGGGGGGGGGTTAGCCTATTCAAATTCAATACACACACTGACCCCTGGGAATAAGGAGAGAGACGAGCAAACATCCTGTCGTACATTTTAGGAAAATGGCATAAAAAACACCGATCTGAATATCAAAGGGTGAAAGAACGAAACCCAGCAGGACGGGATCGGTGTAAACTTTCCGTCGAGGACATCGTGCTGCTGCTTTTCTTCTCTGCTTCAGTGTTCTAGGTTCTGCACGTCTCACTTTTGCACGGGCCGCCGTCCAGGGGCCTTCGCTCCGCGACTCTGCCGGTGCAGGTTCTGCCCGGCGTTCCTTGACCGGTGGAAAGCTGTCGTCTCCATTCGGTTCTCAAGTGCGGATTATTACCGACGCGTCGCCAGCTCGTGAGCCGTAGGATTTGAACCGCCCGCCACTACACGTTGTAGCAGCGCCGCTGGCACCAAGTGTTTCACATTGATGCACAACAACAATTTCTCGACCCACACTGAACTCCCCCCCTTATTTACACTTTATTTGCCTTTTTTTTTTTTTTTTTAATTATAAAAGCTTTCTCCCACTGCCTGTGAACGTCCCTGTGCGTCTTCACAGCGTGGCAATAGCATGGCGGATGCGAGACGGCATCCGCAGCCCTGCACCGGCTCCTTACGCACGGCAGCGGGGCGGTGACTCGGCCGCGACCCGGCGCCGTCGCCCTGGGCCGGGTGCGGGTATTGCCGGGATGAATAACGTTGCCGCCAACGTTTGAGCACGAGACGACCTCGCGAGGCTCCGTACGGCAACGGCCAACGGAAACTCTGGTGTAAATGTAAACACGAGGCAAAAAAAAAACAAAAAACAAAGAGACAAAAAAAAAAGAAAAAAAGAAGAAGGCTCCATTCATAAAACCGTTGAGTGTGAAAAAGTCCCTACATTACCAGTGAGCAAAAATAATGACTAATTTCCTGTGGAAATTATTCTGGAGTCTGTGTCAAACGTGCTGTGGAAGAGTCAAATCCTTAGATTAGGGAATAAACAATGGAAAAATACCGCATCAGGAAAAAGTCTTTGTTTTCCGGGGAATGCACTCAGGGACAAAATACTGGAACAGTCAGAGCGAAGAACCCAGTGCAGGTCCTCGGCTGGGCGGGCGGGGAGGGACGATGTCGAGAAAAGATAGATGAGACAGAAAAGAAGGAGCTGAAGACTGGAAACTCTGAAGGTGTGGATTCGGGAAAAGCTCAACTGAATCCTCTTCAGATTCCTAACGTAGCCAGTAGCCTCCAGGTCCAGCAGTGGAGCAAAAAGTACGAGATTAATCTAAACTGAGACCCCGAAGTAAAGAGCCACGGGCGACCGCTGGAGTAAATCTACTCTGCTCCTTCCCACCTCCGAACAACTGACGCCACAGCTCATCCAACTTTTCCTTTTTTTCTTTCAATGCAACTTTCAAATCGATTGGTTTCACTTATATATATTTATTATATACGTCTTTACTTCGTCAAAATACTCCTCCGTAAGAAAGTTTCCGTATTCAGAAATGTGCTCAAGTGAAAGTTTCCTCAGCAGAATGTGCATGAAGCATCAAACGCAGGCCTGACGCAAAACCGCCTCCTCACTAATGAGCTGCTTTTATGGGGAATAGATCATATCGGTGGATTATCAGTGGTCATGCATTACAGTATTTCTGAGGTGGAGCTGATTTTAACAACAAAACTCCCGTGTTTAATCCAATGTATATATTTATTTTTGAGACTGGTCACATAATTTGTTTTGGAAATCTTAAGGTGCAATAGATAATGAATGATTGTCCGAAACGTGTCGAGCAGCAGAAAGTGGAGTTCCTGGGGACGGGAATGGAGAAAATGTCGGCTCTTAATCTCCACCGCCGCTGATGACAAACAACAAAACAACAAAAAGACACAAACTCAACGATGTGACACTTAAAAGGAAGGAGGCACGAGACGTGCAGGAGACACAGGTGGTCTGCAGACGCCGTGGGCCCCATCTCACCGGAGGAGGCGCGGGAAGCTCGGCGGTCTCGCCTGCCACGCGTGCGACCGCCGTCCACGGCGACGCGGCCGGCTCCCCGGCCGGCTCCACGGCCGGCTCCCCGGCTGGCTCCCCGGTTGGCTCCCCGGTTGGCTCCCGGCTCCCCAGAAGCTCCCGGTTGGCTCCCGGTTAGCTCCCGGTTGGCTCCCGGCGGCCTCTCCTCAGCTCTCCCCCCGGCTCCTCCCCCTCCCACTCCCCAGCTCCCTCCCCCAGCTCCCTCCTAGCTCCCCAGCAGCTCCACGTGGGTCCCCCCCGGCTCCCTCCCGGTTGAGTCCCAGCTCCCGCCTGGCTCCCCCCAGCCTCCTCCCCCAGCTGGCACCTCACGTGTCCGCACCCACTCCACACGGTGCCACCCACGCAACAAGGACAAAGTCTCACACAAAGCCACAGGTTGAATTGATTGGTGTGTGAGCGTGTGTGTGTGTGTGTAACATAACAGTACTCATGTTGAAGAGTCACCTCCTTTCAGAGTGTTTAGATGTGAGAGCAGCATTGCAGGTCCAGGCGAGACTGCTCCACAAACCCAGAAGTAGTTCGGTCTACAGCAATTTCACATGAACATTAAACATGTCCATCACCATCACCATCACCATCATCATCATCGTCATACCAGTTCGTCTGTGCGGATTCTTTCCAGCGTCCCAAGAGGTTGCTCCGAACTCGGTCGAGCTGCATTTTTTGGTGCCCTGAGATGGAATAAATTCAAGTTCGTTTGAGAATCTTTCCCCTCATGTCAGAAACACACCAGAGCATGTATTATGTTTTAAACTTCAGCTTTAAATTTGCCGAGAGCTTCTCTCTTTCACGGCTCTCAGGTCCGACGTGACTGTGCTGTGTGTGAATGCTGTAAATTACCACTCTGTGCTGCCAATATGTCAAGTTTCTTTATTCAAGAGGGGGAAATGTACCTCAGCAGACCTTCTGGTTAAAAAAAAAAAAAAAAAAAGGAAAAGGTCAATTTAATGTTAAATGTTTTAGGGGAATATTATATTTTCCTCTGAGATGTAGTGAAGCTGAAGTATTCGGTGTGGGAGCGTGTGCCATGTTTTTACGTTTCTCTTCTTTCTGACCACGGCGAACAAGACTGGACTGCCGTTTCGACGCAGACGCCTGTCCCTTGAAACCGTTCACGGGCAAACGTTGTTTGTCACTTTACAGCCGCCAGACTTCACATTCCACGTCGTCAGCTTGGCGACGGGCATTTATCCGTCTCTACTTGTTCTTTTCTTCACTTCACACGGCGAAACAGAAGGAAATGTAAAAACACTGCACGCGCTCCAACACCGGCTCCTACGGATGGATACACGGTGCCTCTTTTCAAACCAACAGCCCACCTGTCTGGAAGGAACAACTTCACTCAAATCTTAATGGAGGGTTGTTTTTTTCTTGTTTTTTTTTTTGTAGCAATTTTGCTCTTAATTTAGTGGAAAGGTGCAAACAAACTCTAATTTCTTTTCCAATCTTTAAGGACCATTTCATGTTTTAGCCCATTTACTACAAACCACATTTTGGAAGCCATGCTTACTGTGTTTTAGAAAATTTGGATTTGTTTTTCCTCTTGTTCCAGGCATCGGTTCTCATTCATCTCTGTACATTATAAAAAAAGAAGTGGAGGAGTTTTGAAACTTCCTTGAATTGTGGAATCCGTCACGATGACCATAAAAGATACAGCAAAGTAGCAGGGAAATTTAAATATAGATTATTCGAATCAATGTGGACATAAACCGCAACACCAGGGAAGGGAAAATGAACGCAGACTCGCTGACTGTGATGGATTTCACAACTTCATCGAGAATCTGCTGACTGATTTTTCAATACTGTACAGAAATGAATGGAAACAAACGGCTGCCTGGAACGATAGGAAAAAATAATCAAAACATGAAAAACTGTGCAGTGCGCATTTGAAAATGGTCGGTTAGGACGATGTTCAGCTAAACCTCGTGGTTCTTTAAGAGTTAATAGTCCGTAGGGACCAATATGATCATCTGAGGGTTTTATAATTTGCTGAAAGGGTAACACCTATTTTAAAAATCCAAATAAATCCAGTTGAAACATGAATTCGTCTCGTCTCTTCCACTCTCAACACCGTCGGACCGCTCGGAGCCTACGGGCATAAAGAGGCTTTGATTGCTTTGACATCTTTGCAGTTTGCAACATTAACCCAGTCCTGTCCTTTCACTTCCTGAGGCTCCTCACCAATGATGACTAAGACATTTCTCACAGACAAAACTCTGGAGGGGATCTGTCATCCTGGCAAAACGTGATGCTACCACTGTCCCTTATCTTGCTACTCCACAGCAGGTTTTTTGAAATGTTCCTTCCTGTTATAAATTATTAACCATTCGAAAACGAGGTTGAATCAGTGGGTGTGGAGCTCAGGACTGAATCATAGTTTAAAAATGTCCAGGGGGAAATTTTCTAGCTGCTCGTTCGCCTGTTGCTGTGGCTGGTTGTGTTTTTCCCAGGAAAGAGACCTCCATCACCAAACAGTACCAAAGCACTTGATAATGCTGCTCTCACAAAACTGAAACTGAAAGCAAAGAAATGTCAACATTTGACATTGTTGAAGGATGAAATAACAATTAGGCTGAAGATTGATGCCAATAAATGTTTGACAGCATCATTGTTGGTTTGATGTGTGGCACGAAAAACCCGATTTGTTTTCACAACAGTTTGACTTACTGTCACTCATCGGTCCTAATCACTGTCCATAAATAAATCCAAATCATTTTCCATGAATTCATTAAATTCACCTGGACATGTGTTGCCTGTTACAGCTCTGCAGCTCTTACATGTCTACATACAGTGGGTCCGAAAGAAAATCTCCAATATTTTCCGAAACCTGGATAAACCTGGAAATAATCGGAAAGATTGAGGATTCAGAAACATTTCAAAACACAAGAAGTTTCGTAAAATGAAGAAGAAAGATTTCAGAATCGGCATCATTTCTTGATCAGCAATCAGATTTAAACAAATTTAACCAAATTAGTTCTTCTGTAGAGAAGGTCAGACTTCTTTCTGAAGCCTGTTTTCAGATGAGACTCAGGTGGATTTGATCAGTCATCAGAGGTTTTTCCCAAGTAACTAAACACCTGTTAAAAACAAGGCTGCGCCTCAGCTTTTCCAGCAGACCAGTGTTTACTGAGTAGCTGTGTGAACTAAGAGAAAGTGTCAGAAGTCAAAGTGTTGTTCCAAGCGTCAAATCGTGGCTGGACTAAGGGTTTGTAGGGGGGCAGTGCACTGAACTCTAAAACCCTTTGCAGAAACTGGATCAGTTGTATCCCAAGCGTGAACAGGCGGACCACCATGAGAAGATCAACACATCGAGCTTAGTTCCCCGAGAGGTAGAAAAGCAACGTCATCACAGAGACGGAATCAGCTGAATGAAGAACGCAAGACTCCACTCGGCGAAAGCGCTGTCAGAAGAGGGCTGTTTTGTAGTGCTCTCATAGGGCGAGTAGCGGTCTCCAAACCCCTTCTCAAGAGGGGAAACGAGGCCAAACGCTTTGGGTGGGAAAAAGCAGCATTTCACAGTGGAGGACTGGGAAAAAAAGCCCTGTTTACTTATGAATCCCAGTCTCGGATTTCAGGCAGTAACAGAAGGGTGCAGGTAGGGAGACGGCCCGGAGAGAGAATGATACAGTGGTGTATCAAACCGACAGTGAACCGTGCCGGTGGGAGGATTCAGGTCTGGGCCTGTTTTGCCTACTCCGGAGCTGGACACCTGCCCCGAGTTGACCACACACTGACCGAGGAGAAGCACCTCTCCATTCCTCGGAGACGTGCGGTACCCTCTGGTCTGCATCTTTTGTGGAGATGGATTCATTCGCAGCAGGGTAGCGACCCCAAAGCTTTGAAAGAACTACGTGAAGACCAAAGAAGACCACGGAGTCCTGGCCGTCACGGACCTTCCCCCACAGTCACCTGACCTCAACCCCACTTAACATTTATGGGGGCACTCGAAGACTGAGAAAGCCCCGTGGAACATTGTCGGATCATGCTGGGATAATGAGGGTCATCAGGTTTTTCCACAAACGCGTGGAGTCCATGCCAGCTCGAGCGCATGCACAAATGGGGGACGTACCAAACACTAAAATGTTTTTGAAATTCACCTACATTTGACAAACATTCAACTTTTCCCTCAAATTGTTAAGCTGCTGTTATCAAATGTAATGAAAAAAATAGTATTACATTTGAAACAAATGCAAAAAGAGGAAGAATGTTCCCTCGTGGTCTCAGACCCGTATATTTAATAAAAAGGACCTTTTTGTGTGGGCACTTAGAGCTGCTTTCTCCCTCTGATTTGACCTGTTAATATTTACAGTCTTTGCTTATTCTTTGCGTTATCCCAAAGCCTCATTGCTGTAACTTTTTGATTTTAAACGCTGTCTTTGTTATTTACCATCACACATGTCGTACGCCCGGGGAAACAATTTCCCCGCTGCCGATACTACTACTACTTTCTTCTACTACTGTTTGATCGGAATTGGGGTCCTCTGTTGACGGTGATTATGGAGAAGCAGGGGCCACCCTCCTCCGCTCACTGCCGGCAGTCATGAAGCCCTCAGGTTGGAGGGGAGCCACATGGTGGCAGTGTCCACAAGTACTGTCAGCTCGTCTCCGACGTCCACATGAAAACAGCCTCTTGCTTCAGGTCGACTCTGCCACTTCCTGGGTAACTGTCCCCCAGCTATCAAGACTCTGCGTGCTGTGAGTTTATTCTCATGTGGGCAGAATTTGAATAGAAGTCTCTGTAAGATGCGGACGGTAGACCAAATGGCACTCTGGGCCGTCATCCAAAATCTTTAAATTCTCCCCAGTGTTATGCTTGAGTCACCGTGACTCTTCCAGCGACCATCAATCAGCAGAGAGGTCAATCCAACAGCCATTTGATGGTTCACGTCCCTAATTTGAAACAGTGGTAAAATCAGCCCGCAGTGGCACCATTTAGCCTTTGTTTTTGTGTTGTTTTTTGTCACAGTTTGGTCCCGTGAGTTTGGAAATCGAAACTCATAAATAAACTGGGGGAAAGATCAACGGCCTGAATATGAGCGGGGAGGATGATGAGTAATGATGACTTGACTGAGGAGCAGATACAGAAATAACAATTATTTAAGTATTTCGTTAACAGCCATCGAGAAGAGAATCAGGTGTATTTAAAGTTCTGCTTGTGTAAGTCGTAAGTCTTCCTGACAGGTGCTCCACTATCAGGGCAGAGGGGGAAACTCCGCGGCCCCAACGGACGTGAATGAGAGAGCTGTTTTTATAGATGCAGTTTACATAACATAATCTCATCACATCGTTTCATCTGTCCGAGAACCCGGGGTTTAGCTCTGCTTGGGACCCCGCTCCCCGTTTTTCTTCTGCCCGCGCTGCGGGGCGTCGTGTCTGGGGGACTCGCGACTCAACCCGGAGGGGAGAAAAATGAACACAGGGATCGTTTTCACTCCGACTGGACTGGACAGAATTGATCATTGTCTCTTTCTGAGTAGGAAAAGTGCGTGTGTGTGTGCACATGCAGATACAGGAAAGCCAGCCGAATTTGGGGCCGTGTTACTTCCCTTTACAAACATACCACGATATTTGGTCATCTGAAGTGCCTCTAACAGTCATCAGATTATCCGGCTTTGCTGGACAGTACGGTGCTTTCCACCTACTAATGCAGTGTAAGTCACTGGCCCTTGACTAACCAGCAGCACTACACACCGCTGCCTCTGTGCTGACCGCGGGCTCCATATGACAGATGTTGTTTAGAGGCTGACCAGCCGGCTCCCGGCTTCGACCTGCTGTTGTCCCGGTGCAGAATGACGCAGGTATTGCACAACATTTTCCTTGGTTATGACTGTGTGACATCACCAGCTCCTCTTAGTGCTCGCTGTTTCCCAGTTTCCCTGATGCGTGATACACACTCTAACGATCGCACTGTTATGTGTAAACACGGCAAACAACTCAAAGAGCGCATGCATACACACACACACACACACACACACACACACACACACACACACACACACACACACACACACACACACACACACACACACACACACACACACACACACACACACACACACACACACACACACACACACACACACACACACACACACACACACACACACACACACACACACACACACACACACACACACACACACACACACACACACACACACACACACACACACACACACACACACACACACACACACACACACACACACACACACACACACACACACACACACACACACACACACACACACACACACACACACACACACACACACACACACACACACACACACACACACACACACACACACACACACACACACACACACACACACACACACACACACACACACACACACACACACACACACACACACACACACACACACACACACACACACACACACACACACACACACACACACACACACACACACACACACACACACACACACACACACACACACACACACACACACACACA